>NW_007249322.1:153764-189538 GCF_000164805.1 Carlito syrichta | reverse complement strand
CAATCCACTCACCTCAGCCTCCCAAGGCACGGGATTACAGGCTGAGCCATTGAGCCCGGCGGCTGACTATTTTCTACCTCATTTTCTCTTTCCCCTCCAAGGAATGTTCCCTCTGAGAACTGATCAATATAATGGAAAGAGATGGCTGTCCTTTGTGCCCTGAAATGCTGGTACTCACAGGCTTTCTCACCTCATGTTCAGAGGTATCTGAGAAGACCAACTGGGGACTAACAGGCTGTTCCCTGTCAGGCCAGACTAGAGGCTGCCTTTGCTAGTGGCAAACATCTTGGCTATTTGCAGTGCCCCGGATATCTATGTCCAGGGTCTGAAGGGTGCCCTCTGGGTCTCTCACTGTGGTTTCTTGCCAACATTCTGCTTCACGGCTGCCCCACCCAGAGCAGCAGCTAGGGTTCCCTGATGTCTTACATTCTTGGTGCGGCAGCTGGTCCAAACACCCAAACCTTGTCAGAGCTCAGGTTGCTGGTGACACTAACCAAACTGCCCAAGGATCCTGACATGACAAGCCCCAATGAATGCTATAAGAGGAACAAAGGCTCTCATATGCATGCCTTCTCTGCAGAACTTTCTGGACAGCACTCTTTCAAGTATTCTGTGGACAGTATGGTTCCGGGAAAAATCGTCACCAGCCACTTATTCCATCCACCAGTCATGGCGATTTCAAGGCCAGAAGTAGAAGCAAGTCTCCATCCTTGGGTCTGTCCTTTTCTGTAACACTGCCTCCCCTAGCTCATCGAGCAAACATAGCATTTTTCACTAGTCTTCCTCTACCACTGGCGTTTTCACTCATAGAATACTGTCCATGAACATCAGTATTTTTAAAGCACTTGCCATATTTCCAATCAGTCCCAGGACTCCTAGCAGACCAAGAGAGATGTGGGAGTCAGTGCCTCAATTCTTGCATGTGCTTGCTAAAATAATTAAGGTGAGTGTGGAGACTGACATGAGAAAAGGGAACAAAAATGAGGTTCCGGAGGAAAAATTAGGGGTGTGAAGAAAGACAGACACTTGTCTTTCACCGACTGAACACAAGAGCCCAGTGACCTGTGGGTCCACATGACAGAACGGAAAGAATTTTTGGACAAGAATATGTATTCACTACTGGTGGAATGGATTCTGGAATGGGGGGTTAGGGGCACTAGTGCTGGTTCCATCACCAGCTTTGTGTCTTCCCACGAGCTGAGCTGGCTCCTCCCAGCCCCCCGTAAGGCTGTGTGGGAGAACCAGCCTTCCATCTTGAAAATGATATGCGGACTTGCTTGTATTCATATAAGCAAGTCTCTTGTAGAAACATCTTTCCTGACTTTCTATTCTCCCCGGCCTCACCTGTAATAATCTGTCCCAATTTTCTAACTTCTTGGTTTAACTACTATGTTGCTTATTTGCCCTTCACTTGGGAAGACATTGAACTCAACTGTAAACCACTAATATTAACATGGAAACCCCTCCTGGGGTCCCAAAAGAACCAAAGATGGTCTGGAAGAAGAATGAACAAACTTAGATCATAGCCCACCAAAATACTTCTCTCTGTTTTGCTCTCAGCCCTGAGAAGAAATCATCTTTGCTACATGTCTGCATTTGAGCGGTGGGTCTTTATATTCTCTCTCTCTCTCTCTCTCTCTCTCTCATTCCCTCCCCCCATTCCCTTCCTCTCTCTCTCTCTCTCTCTCTCACACTGTCTTAGGGAGTATGCACACATGCCCTGATGAATACTTGTTAAAATCAAGATCATCCTGGTTCCCACATGAGGCATAGCTCATAAGAACAATTTTCATAATTAGATCTTTTTTAATTTGGCAAATACTTTTAAGCTTACTTATCAGAAATCAGAAGCTGGTGGATCTCAAGTAGCCTCAAGTTCACAGAAGTGTTCTTTTTGGCCCACTGAGTTTTGAAAAGTACCTTTTAAAATTCTGAATTAGTTGCAAAGATTAACATTTAAGAGTTTTTACCCAGAAATCTTAATGTCTAGCTTCTGTTGAACAATTTGAAGATCTCTCCATGGTAACAGATGGCAGGAGCAGAGAGTGGCTGTGGTGCTCTCATCAGACGTACATGCAGTCCCCAGGTTGTCCCAGTCCCCACCATGCCCTACTACTTACCAAAGCTGAGGCCAAATGTCAGTTTCTATTCATCACTGTGTTTCCACTGATGCTTTTATTAAAAGTGGGTTAAGAGCAAAGTTTAATATCCCTTGAATTCATAAACCCATCAAAAGCAGTGCATCAAGGGACAGAGAGGGACCCCAGATTCACTAAGAGCGGGAGAAAGCGATACTTGGTGAAAGTGGAAATTATTCTTCAGTTATTTAACCTACTTATTTGTCCTTCAATGACATTTGAATATTTCCCCCCAAATGTAATCCAATTGTCCCATTTCACAGATGGTAAAACTGAGACCAGAAGGGATCAGTGACATGTCCAAGGTCACACAGCCAGGCAGTGGCAGGTTCTCGGCTCTGTTTCTTCAGTCATCTTCATTATTTCTACATGAACTTACACTTCTATATGTAAGGCCCATTTTAACTGCCATTTTGGGCACATATATGGTTAGCTCAGTAGTTACCACTGTCCATAAGCCCATCAAAAGCAGTGCGTCAAGGGACAGAGAGGGATCCCAGATTCAGTAAGAGTGGGAGAAGTGATGCTTGGTGAAAGTGGAAATTATTCTTGTAGATGATCCACTTCAGTTATTTAATCTACTTATTTGTCTTTCAGTGTGTAGTTACAATGCACGTTTAGCAATCCTCTCCATGAAGCACCTCAGAACAGTGGTTTCCAAATTGTCAATACCCACCAACTACCAAGCATTGGCACATGGGCTACTGGTCTCAGGTAAATTGTTTTACAAAATTCACCAAAAAATTTTAGAGAAGGAAATCTTTTACATGACACTAATGAGAGAGATACTGTTGGCAACAATCCATGAACATTTCTGACTCTGAGACAGACAGCTTGAAACATATTTATTTGGTATCTTTTCTTAATTTTAATTTATACTCTATTAGGAAGTCTAAACAAAGTTATAGGCCATATGGAATATCAGCAAGCGTTGACTGGCTTTGTCAGAGAGTTCTGGAGATTCAAATCGAGCGTGGAATCTGAATTTATGGAAAGGAAAGAAATGTCACTGAAGGAATCTTTGCTTCACAAGACACTTTACCCACAGCTTGTTCAGTGTCCTTCAGTAGCTGAAGGTTGGGAGCTGTGCACAGAGACTGCTCTATCACTCTTTGCTGTACTAGTATCTCTTCTTCTGCCAAGTATTTCTTCTGGGTCAGCTGCAGTATTTGTACAAAAGAGTCCTTGTTCCCAACTGTGAAAGAAAACCGGCGACCATTGGGAAAAAATCAAACATTTAGCAAATCAGGTTGTCTGTGCCCGTTTGGTCCCCTTAAGTTCTGAAAACCTGTCTTCACCAGTAAAAGTGGTCCTAGTTTGGCTCCAAAGTGGTAGCTTCCGGCTGCTCAAAATATTGGTTACATCCCTGAGATATGTGACCAGAGCAATCTACTTTTTCAGATGCTCATGGTACCATGAAGAAACATTTACCTCATTCCCATTTCAAAATATCTTTCCTTAGTCACCAGACACATCCTTATGGAAGAATAGTTTTGTGGTTGCTGCCTATTTTTTCTCCAATATCTTCTGAAAAGAAGCACACCTTCTCGTCTGTAATGTGACTGAATTAATACTTTTCACGATTTCCTTCATGCCGAGTCACGGTCGAGGCCTACTGTGGACAACCAGCTGTGTTCTGTGAATTAGGCCGCATGCTGTCTTGCCTTCATGAGCAAAGGTTTTTATTCAAATGGCAGTGCCCTTTCTGTTCGTGTATTTCACTGGTGTTCCGTCAATATTGATCCTGAACCACTTTTTCTGGTCTAAATCAGGGCTCACGACATAATCACTAGCCAAATGAAAATTCTCTTCTCCCTGTATGTATTTTCAATTATGAGCAGAACAACAAAAATCCACTATGCCCTTGCCTTTCATACATGCATGCAGGTACTAATTCACACTTTGCACACCAGTAGATTCATCCAAGTGTAAAGCCAAATACCTTCTAGGCTGCACAACTGATAGCAATTGTTCTTTCAATCATAGGCTACAGATATCATTCACATCCCATCAGTGTCATTTAACTAAGGAATTTTGCCATAGTCCTTGTCTTCCCTCCACAATCAGAAGAACACAATTTGTCACCAACTTTGCAGCTGGCTTTACTAGCTTCTTGGCAAGAGTATGGCTTTTACCTGCTTCCTTAATGAGGGAAATACTTCAAATACTTCTACAGTTTTGATCTCTTCTCTGCCACTGGCAACAAAATTCAACCCTTTCACATTGAGAAAATATATCCTGTGTTTCTCTGGGAACAGTTGGCTTATGCAAGGTCAGTGGACTTTCTCTGAAACTGACCAAACCTGGAGCAAAGACACGGTCAATATGGAGGAACTGAAACTCTTAACTTGCACCTTTGGTGGATACAAAGCTCAGTTTGTCACACTCCCTACTAGATATGGAAGCTTTGACAGAGATACTAAAGTGAAAACTGGAAATTGAGCCAGGCTCGGTGGCTCAGCCTGTAATCCTGCGCTTTGGGAAGTGAGGTGAGTGGACTGCCTGAGCCCGCGGGTTCGAGACTCGCCTGGGCAACTCGGTGAGACCTCATCTCTATAACAAATCAAAAAATTAGCTGGGTGTGGTAGCATGTACCTGTAGCTCCAGCTACTTGGAAGGCTGAGGCGGAAGGATCGCCAGAGCCCAGCAGGTCAAAGCTGTGGTGGCCAGGAGTGGCCGCTGCACTCCAGTCTGGGTGACTGAGTGAGACTCCAACTCAAAAAAAAAAAAAAAGAAAGAAAGAAAGAAAAGGAAACTGGAGATTGAAAATTATTAGAAAATATTTGTAATTGGCTATTAATACAAGCCCTACACAGCAAAACTTGTAATATAATTAAACTGGTACTGAGAAACTTATATGCATATATCAAAACAATAAACCTTAGAAATAGATGAAGCAAATGTTCAACTCAGAAATCTTAAAAAACAAAGTCTATGGAGGAAATCCCAACAGAAAAATAAAGGAGGGAAAAATTAAAAATTGAGGCTGATCATTTTTTTAAACCTCAATATGTGATTAAAGTTTCATTATAATTAAACTCTAAACATTAGAGAATTAGTTATCCAATAAATTTCAAATTTTAACTCTTCATCAAGGCTCATCTTTTTATACTTTTCCTTAGTAAAAGTTATCACATAACGACATGGTTCAGCCCACAAATATTTATTTCATATTTACAATGGTGTCCTTTGCATTCTTTAAATTCAAGAAGTTATCCTAAACTATACTGTTTGTTTATTTTTATAGAGACAGGATCTCAATATGTTGCCCAGGTTGGTCTCAAACTCTTGAACTCAAGCAATCCTACTGCCTTGGTCTTCCAAAGTGCTGGGATTATAGACCACCATGCCCCTGGCCTTGAACTGAAGTGTTTATGTTACTTTTTTTAATCTCTGTGTCTACACTTTGATGAACCAAACTTGCATCATCCACTTTTGATAACAGGGATATCACATTACACTATGGAAACAATGAAAACTGCAAACTTAGTAGAAACATTAACTGAAAAATGACACCTAGTCATATTGGGCAAAACTACTTGCATTGTGTTAGCAAAGCATGAGTTGTGTATTGGTTAAGTGATCTTTAAAGAATAAAATTGTGGATTCTTACTTTTCAAGTTAGGGAAATATCTGTGAACAAGATTATTGCACCACTTTCCCCTCAGGAACCTACCAAATTCTCTTTGGACTACTGATAAATTTTAGAGACCTATTGACCACTCTTTGAGTTCATTTATGAGGCAAATAGTCTTTCTGTTTTATAGGAAAGATTTGTTTTGACTGTCACAGAGAATTATTCATTATGATCACCCATTTTCTTCACCAGAATTACCCCAGAATGATGTTTGGCTATCTCCTACAACAAAATCTAGCCTCTATTCATTTGTCAATGGACATTGGGCTGTTTCCATATCTTGGTTATTACGAGTAGCAGGAAATCCTGCCATTGGAGACAACAAGGATGAACCTGGAAAATCTTAAGCTAAGTAAAATCAGCCGGTCACAGAAGGACAGATACTGTATGGTTTCACTTATGGAAGGAATTTAACATTAAACTTGAACTGGAGATAGGGGAAAATGGGCAGCTTCTGTTCATTAGGGATAGCTTCAGTTATGCAGGATGAGCAAGCTCTAGAGATCTGCTGTACAACACTGTGACTATAGTTAACAATTCTACATTGTACACTTGAAAATGAATGAGGAGGGTAGGCTTCATGGTAAGTGTTCTTAGCATGGAAACACCACCACCAAGAAAATTCAAGAGGCCCAAGGAAACTTGGAGGTGGTGGATGTGTCTATTAACTCGATTGTGGTGATGGTTCCCTGGGTGGATGCCTACGTCCAAACACATCAAATCATGTACGCTAAATGTGTGCACTTTTCTGTATATCAACAGTATTCAATAAAGCTGTGACAAAAATCTAGTCTCAAAGGTTAATGATTGCCACCCTAAAAATAATCAAAAGAAAAATATTCTTTTGATGCAACTTATAAAGGAAACTTCCCTAAGGGAGTCCTAAAAATAGCCTGAGTAATGGCAGGACTGGTGTAATTAGGGATGGATCTCAACCTGACCACTGTGGAGCTATGACAACCATTTGGGTGTTCAAGTTGTGGTATGATTGGTTTTTAAAATCCCACAAACTGTTAATCAATATATTAACTTACTTCACAACTGTATTTTGATCACAGGTTGTCAGTCACTGTTCTAGATATCTAGGTACAACTATGTACAGCAAGATGACCAACCCCTGCTTTTCATAATTCCTCTAACTGTGGTTGGCCTAATGGGAGGGATTTACATTAAATAATTATCCAGCAACAGTTGTTACATAGCAGTTTTAAAGACATATCCCTTACCTCTTTCCAGCAAACTTGGTTACAAGGTTATAAATCTGTACATTTATTCCAGTAACAAATTTATAATGCAAGATTACATCAGCTCAGATAAAATGAATTTCTAGAAAAGGATCTTGATGTGTTATGAAGAATAACTGATTTGCCAGTGGAATCACCAAGGGGCAGAAGCACCATAGTTACAAAAACGAGTGTAAGGCATGCTCATGGGGACACAGCACCTTAGTTGCAACCATATATGGTGTGTGGAAGGAGAACAGCTCATTTCTCTAACTGTTCCCACCGCCTACACTAAGTGAAAGCACAAAACAGCAGCTACTCAAAAGATTCTTAGTGGTGACAATTGCGGGAAAATAATGGAAAATAAGTTTGCGGTCTATCCAGCACACAAGGAACTAGGCAACCTCATGTGTGGTTGGTGAAAGGATTGAAAATTAGTACACACTTTTGGAAAGGCATCATGTAATGATGGTATTTTATCGATCCTGTGAGTGTGCATTTCCTTTGACCCAGTCATTGCCTTTCTAAGACTCTGCCTTACAGAAAAGTCAAAGATAAATCTACATGATGAAACATACAGGTGAATGCAGAAATTTTTAATTGTTATGAAAAACTGGAAACAGCCTAATTGTCCCTCAATAGGGAGAGACTTAAATAAATGACAGTATAATGCAGAGGAACACGTGACAACCCATCTTATTTGGGAGTTAGGTTAATTTTGGGTGAAATTATATACACCTGTGATCTCCTCAGGTGAGTAGCAAATGAAGATGTTGGTTTCTGAGTGGGAAGCCTGCTTAGCGACCCCTCCTTGAATGGGAGACTCATGCTCAGCGGGGTACAGCGCATGCACGCTGCAAGTGTGCAGGGATCGAGGCCTATGAAGGGAAGAGTAGATGGAACATAATGGCAAGCCAGATCAGCAGAAATGCTTACACTGTGTTTTATTCCCATGTGTGTTTATGTGTCTCTGTATCCCTTGGCCTCTTCTGTGTTTTTTCCTCTCTAGCCCAAATAGTTCTGTAGGAATAAGTTCAATAACTACATGCCGCTGTTTTATTTTATGATGGAAAGCAAGTTGCAGAACAATGTACTAGTGATGATTCCATTCTAGCAAAAAAAAAAAAATGTATGTGTGTTGTATGTGTTGAGTGTGGAGACTCATAACAAAATTAGTTAGGCTCATATCAACACATACACAGTGGTTACTTCTATGGAATAGTTTTAGAACATCAGGAAGGGGTAATTATTTTATGTTGTTTCTTGTGTGTATGGTTTAAATTTAATATAATAAATTTGACAAAGAAAAAACGTAAAAGATGGAACAAAGAACCTACTGTGACATTTGACCTGCAGGCTTTAACCTGTTTCCATAGCTTCTTGGCTGCTTCCTCCTGTTTGAACCTACCATGTGCTGCCTTGCTTGACGACATATTCAGCACTAAGATAACTTAAGCAAGCCATTCTCCTAAACAGACTTTACGCTGACTTCTGTAAGTGGTTCTTCCCCAAGTAAGCCACATAAGTCTCCAAAGCAGGGACGAGCAACGGGCATCTCTCAGCTGCAACCATGACTCCTCAAATCTCTGGGACACACGCTTCATTATTCCACATGGAAAACACATTTCTTTTTTTGAGTTGGAGTCTCACTCCGTCACCCAGACTCGAGTGCAGTGGCCACTCCCAGCCACCACAGCCTCGACCTGCTGAGCTCCGGCGATCCTTCCACCTCTGCCTTCCAAGGAGCTGGAACTACAGGTGCGCGCTGCCACGCCCGGCTATTTTTTTAAATGTATTTATTTATTGTAGAGATGAGGTCTCGCCAAGTTGCCCAGGTGGGTCTCGAACCCACAGGCTCAGGCAATTCACTCACCTCGGCCTCCAAAAGCGCAGGATTACAGGCTGAGCCACTGAGTCCGGCCTGAAGAACACATTTCTAACATAAGCTGAGATTTAGCCTCCACTTTACATAAGGATTCACCAAGTTCTCAACAATGCTTCATGATACTAGTATCTAAGTCAATTAGACAGGAAGTAGTATTTATTTTTTTGTTTAAGTGGATGTTCTAAGAGCTAGCTGCAACTTGCAGATTCTTGTAACCTGAAAGAACCAGAAGAATTGTAACAAAGATTGGAAAGAATGAATATGCTTGCAATTCCAAATCCTATGATAGATAATAGAGAGTGGTGGGTAATGGAGAGATCCAGTATTCTACTAGTAGTCAAACCTAACATGTTTTTTAGTTCTCATCTTTCTTAATTGCTACATTGCATTTTACATTGCTAACCAGTCCTGCTTACTGATCATTTTTTTCCTTTCCTCATGTCAGTGACCCTATTTTTTCTATTTATTTTTCTTTCTGACTCCTCTTCATTTTTCTAGCTAGTTCCTCTGTGTCCATCCATTCATCCTTCCACTCATTCATCCATCCATTGTTAATCTTTTTTCCCCCCTCACTGACCACACCTTTCTTAGGTACAATGCCCCTCTGGCTGTTCTCCAGCAGTCAATCCTCTGACTATTGGCATCCCAAAATCCATTTGGGAAAATTTCCACTATTATACATAGTGACAGAAGGCAATATTTTGAATTTGCCTCTCATTACAGCTTCCTAAGCTAAGGGTATAAGAGTCTTCAAAACTCTACCTTTTAGTAGAGCCATAAAAAGATTGCATGACCCAGATTCAGCCAATCAAATGCCTACAGATTCTGAGCAAGCCCAGCAAAGACAGAAGGACCAACTGGAAGCAAGCTTTGTTAGCTGTAGGCTTTCTCCTAAGCATGACTTTTGCTGTAGTCTCTGCTTCCCAGTATCTGGATCCTCTGCATCTTGCCCACTTTTGGGCCCGGTCATCTTCTGTATTTAGTATTCCTTGGGATATTTCTTTTTTTGCCTACAATTAAACACATGGGGATGCCTTGTGCTTGCAACCAAGATCCCAATTAAGCAATGGGAGTGATGGCATTAATTTGATGACTGTAGTCAACCCAAACCTCTCTCCTGAATTCTGAAAACTACCTCCAACTAGTTAGTGGATGTCACCACCTGAAGACCACCTAGTCACTCAAGTCGGAGATTTGAACATCATCTTCTCCTCCGTCTCCATATACTGTGAATCTCCAAGGCCCTCTCCCCTGCCCCTAAACACCCTCACTTCTATCCTACCTTCTGCATTCCCACTCGCCCAGCCTTAGTTGTGACCTTCATTTTCTTTTGCCTTAATTACCACATGAGTTTCCTACTCAAGCAATACTTTCAGTCCATTCTCCATGCTGTTTTGGAGTGGATTTTCCAAAATAAAAAAACAAATCCCATCATTTCCTTTTCTCAAACATTTCCAAGGTTTCCCTTCACCTACAAGACTCTCAAATTTGCCCTTCCAAAACATCAGACAACTCCAATGGGGCATTTCAATGCTAAAATTAAAAAAAAAAAATGGTGTCCTCAAATTTATAGGGAAATTCTCATTTTAGTCATGTTGGGTAGCATAAATGGAGAGATAATGGGCTGGATTATCTTTACTGGTCTCTGTAGGGGCAAAGATCTTCTGATAGGCAGCTTGGACAATTTTTCTCTCGACTTAAAAAAAAGCGTGTATTACATCTTGATTTTAGCAAAATGAATATCTTAAATATCTTCATCCATTTAGTTTGCATTCAGCTACTTTTTGTATCCTGTAAAGCCTCTACTAAAGATGTCACTTCCTGAATTGCCTTTCATCTCATTTCCTAAGTTTAGGTTCTCACATGTGTGGTGTCCTAACTCACCATAAGGCTTTTTCCTGCCTCCTATTACATTAATGGGTTCTTCAAAGATGGAGAAGTGTCTCCTTTTGATGTAGGGAAGGTATTTAGTGTCAAATGTTGTGAACTACTAGATTCCTGGGGGTAGATGCGGGTGGAGGCAGGGACTGTGAAACAGATCTTGGTATCACAAATGTCCGTCTGTTGGAAGACAAAACCACTGGATGGGACTCAAGAGGAGAAGGACCAAATGCTCCCCCAGTCCCTACTATCTTGTTCTGAGATGTGGGTTTATAATGATGGGCACGGCCTATGAGAAGTGGAGAGAAGATATTATGATACAGACAGGACAGTAACCTATAAAAACTTACTTGTCCAATCAGAGCTTACTCTTTGAACTGAGCTGGAGATGTTACACTGCCTGCTTTCCTTTTACAAACAATTATCAGAAGATCAATAATGTTTCCTATGACAGGCGTCTCTATCTTCGCTAAGCTAACCTGGGACGCTAAGGAGGCCACAGCAACTGAGGAGGAAGGATCTCAGCTAAGTGGTAATATTTAGCACATCTTTTCTGGTCTTTTCACAACACCCGAAGCAGATACATAATTAATATTAGCTTAAAACCTACAACCAAATCCTACAGTTGCTGAGGATGTAGAATGACTCAAGAGAACGGTAATCCACCCAAATAACAAGAGAAAGCTGGAGAGTCGACAAAGTCATGTTATTTATTGAGCCATGGAGAGCTGAGGTCACAAGGCAAACAAGCAAACTGAATTCCAGAGTGACAAGTACTTCCTAGTTGAGATGAAACACACTATCTGTTTTACCCAGCTGAGGATGAATGGAGGAGCAGCTTTCATACCAGGAAGTAAGAAGAAATCAGCGAACTTTTCAATGAATTCTAAAAGGCCAAGTGTAGAGCTGTGTGTCCATCTGGAAGAGGGAGACGTCTCAGACACAGGGGAGTTTGCACCCATGCACAAGTTCTTTTCTGTGAGCTTCCACCAAGGAAGCTTTGGAGCGGAGCAGGAGACAAAGTCCTCTCAGGACAGCACAGACTCGCGGAGGTGGTCAGTTGGTTGCTGCTGGAAGAAAGGCATGAAGCCCTGCCTACCTCTCAACCTTTCTCTTACAGAAAGCAAAAGTCTTAAGCCTCTGGACAGCAAACGCCTTTGCTCCAGGGCCAAGAAAAAAACAAACTATTGCTTTTGGAGTAGGAGAAGCATCAACTCTGGCTCATTCTGAGGATGAAGTAGAAAATCCTCTGCCACCAGAATGTAGGCAAAGGTCAATTGCTGCTGGGGGAAGGTCAGAAAAGAAAATCAAGCAAAATCAAAGTCCAGGTCAATTCCCGGCTAGGTTGGCTCAACTCCCCACCAAGGGCCTGACACAAGAAGATGTGTGCCCACTTCTGGACATCATTAATATACGACTCAGTCTCTTCCATCCATTGTGAAGAAATAAAGCCATCGATATAACCAGATGCAGAGACAACACAAACATTGGTTCCATCAGACAGAAACTTAAAAATAACTATAATTAGCTGGGCTCGGTGGCTCAGCCTGTCATCCCGTGCCTTTGGGAGGCTGAGGTGAGTGGACTGCCTGAGCCCGCGGGTTCAAGATCCACCTGGGCAGCGAGATCTTATCTCTACAATAAAACAAAAAATCAGCCGGGCGGGGTAGCGCATGCCTGTAATTCCAGCTACCTGGAAGGCTGAGGCGGAAGGATCGTCGGAGCCCAGCAGGTTGAGGCTGTGGTGGCCGGGAGTGGTCACTGCACTCCAGTCTGGGCGACAGAGTGAGACTCCAACTCAAAAAAAAAAAACCAAAAAAAACCCCTATAATTGAAATATTAAGGTATCTAGTGGCAAAAGCAGGGAAACCTGCATAAACAGATGGGAATTTCAGCTTAGAGATCTTGCCTGAAAGGCAATTCTTTCAAAGTGATGTTAAAATTATAAAGTAAACCTAAGGCTTCCAAGAAGCATAATGATACCCCATCTTCCACATAATGCATTGATGAGAATGTATGTAAGATATCTTGGTCATCATGACAAAATGCCAGGCTAGATACCGCTTCCTCATAAAGGGGAGGATACAGCTAGATTTTCCTTGAAGCATTTTTTACTTCTGTCAGAAGCTGAAAGTGAATGGAATTTTATTGCCTCAAAATTAGAAAGACCTCCTGTACAGGTGTCAAAAAAATAAAGTTTATATGCCAGTAATATTCTGCTTCTTGATCTGGATGCAGTAAACAAGAGTATACTTATTTTGTAAAAATTAATCAAGTTATACATTTGTATGATTCATTTTTTCTTTTGGACATTTTATGTCAGTGAGAGGTATGCTTATAAGATTGCTCATCAAAATATTTCTGAGGTATATTTATAAGATAGTTCATTAAAATATTTCTGCAAAGATTGATTCTTTTTCTTGTCTGATGGTAATTTTTAAAACAGGATAAATGCATATGGGTTACACAACTCAATAGTGTAACCTATCCAGCTGGCTAGTTATGATTAGAAAAATTAATTGGATTATATGAGTGAATTTGTGAAGATTTCTTTTTCGTTTTTGAGTTGGCATCTTACTCTGTCACCCAGGCTGGAGTGCAGTGGCATGATCACAACTCACCACAGCCTCAACCACCTGGGCTCAAGCCATCCTTCTACCTCAGCCTCCCAAGTAGCTGGCACTAGAGGTGCATGCCACCCTGGTCAACTTTTTTTTTTTAGAGACGAGGTCTTGCTATGTTCCCAGGCTGGTCTCAAACTGTTGGGCTCAAGCAATGTTCCTGCCTCAGTCTCCAAAAATGGTGGGGTTACAGGTATGAGCCATCACACCTGGAAAATTTATTTCAAGAATAAGTAATAAACATGCATAGAGAAGATCTAGTAGAAAATGTAATAGCAACACAAGCAGCAAAAAGATCTTGGAAAACGAGGAACTGAATATCAACCCCTGGGGCACCCATTTTCCCCTAAATCCTCACTTAAGAAAGCTTACAGGGACCAAGATCAATTTAAATTTGAAGGATAAAATATGCACCCAGTTCACAGCCTGCCACTTGGAAACCTAAAGATATATGCTGAACTCACTCTGAGGAATAATTGACATCCTATACTGAGCTTCTTAACAGCATGTAAGAAAGGCCAAGCAAGTTGTGCAACATTATTTCAAACAGAATAAAGCACGTCATGCCAAATTCTAGACCATTAGTGCTAACAGAGTAGGAAAAAGAGAACAGTGAATAGTATAGAAATATTAGATGATCTCTATGTGATTTGGAAATGAAGTAAGACCCCCACCCTCTCTTCTGGGGCACCATTCTCTTCCATCTGAGTCCTGGACCTCTTCCACTCCTCATTCTTTTCTTTTTTTTTTTTTTCTTTTTTTGAGTTGGAGTCTCACTGTCGCCCAGACTGGAGCGCAGTGGCCGCTCCCAGCCACCGCAGCCTCGACCTGCTGGGCTCTGGTGATCCTTCTGCCTCAGCCTTCCGAGTAGCCGGAGCTACAGGCACGCTACCATGCCTGGCTGATTTTTGATTTATGGTAGAGATGAGCTCTCGCCAGGTTGCCCAGGTGGGTCTCAAACCCGCGGGCTCAGGCAATCCACTCACCTCAGCCTCCCAAGTCTCGGGATTACAGGCTGAGCCACCGAGCCCGGTTCCTCATTCCTTTCTTAATGCCCAACCCTTGAAGTGCTCTCTGCCTCTGGTGGTTCTGGAGTTCTCACAGGAGAACGCCACACAATCTATGGGTTCAGAAAGCAAGTCCTTTTTTCTGCCTCCTATACTCAAAGTCTGGTTCCAGGTACTGATTTTACTTTGCATTAAAAAAAATAAAAGGTATATCACAGGCAAAAGGACTATATTTTTCTCAAATGAACTTCCACTTTGCATCTGCAACTTTTCGGAAGACAAAAATTCACAGAGAGAATGCTATTCAAAATTCACGGTATACGGCAATAAATTGGTTGGATTATTTAGAATTAATCAAAGTATAGAAATCTAGATAAGGAGAAACCCTCAAATCTTAGTGTTAGCTGCTTCTTTCATAAAAACTTGCAATTAACATAGACAAAACTTTCAAATTAACTAATTTGTGCTTCTCTGTTCTGCCTCCTCAGACATATTCTGTGGGAAACTAATAAGCAGTAAAATAATGGCAAGGCATGTAGAGAATAACATATACAGTTCTGGTTATTTTTACTATGGCCATCGTGTTCTTTTATTACTTAAATAGCCAATACCTGTGGTTTTTTTTTTTTCTAAGCATATACCCTTCAGAAGTGCCACTGCACTAAAGCACCTAAATCAGTGAGTTTAATTTGCAAAAAGATTCCTTCAAAAAGAGAAAATCAGATGTGTTTCTATTTACGAACGTCTAGATGTCCCAAACAAATGAAGCTATGTTTAAGAATTACCCCCTATTTAGGACTTAATGGAATAACAACACCAACAAAGGCAGCAGAGTCCTAATTTTCCAGTTCTGATTTCCATAGGTCCTAGGTCATCACATCCTCTGTAAACAACCGGATCCCTCCAGGGATCGATAGCTTCCTCCTCCAGAAAGACTACCTGATAAAAAGAGATTTGTCCAATTGCGGCATAACACGTACAGCAAAGCTACTTGATAAATCTGTACACACCCTTTTACATACATGTACATTGCCACCCAGATGATGGTAGAGAATATTTCCACCATACCAGAAAGAGGGTTCCCTCGTGCCTCTTCCCAATGTAAGTATCCCAAGTGTATCCACCTTTCTGATCATTTTCTCTACAGGTTAGTTTCTCCAGTCTTTGAATTTTATTCCGATGGAATAGCATGCAGTTGATCCTTGAACACAGGTGTGAACTGTGCAGGTCCACTTATATGTACATTCCCTCCTTCCTTTGCCACCCCTCAGAAGCGAGACCCACCCCTCCTGTTCCTCTCCTTTCTCAGCCTACTCGATGTGAAGATGACCAAGACAAAGACCTTCATGATCATCTATTTACATTTAATGACTAGGAAATATATTTGCCCTTGTAATTCTCTTATTAGCATTTTCTTTACTCTGGCTTACTTCACTGTAAGAATACAGTATGTAATATATATAAACATACAAAATATGTGTTAATTGAGTATTTGAATGTCATCAGTAAGGATTCTGGTCAACAGTAGACTGTTAGTAAAGTTTTGGGGAAGTCCAAAGTTATACATGGATTTTCAACTATGTGAGGGGTTAGTGCCCTCAATGCACGCTTTGATCAAAGGTCAACTGTATCATGTTGGGATAATTCCTTTTTTGCAAAGCTCACAGACTTCAATGGGACTCAGAGAATCACAAAAGACAAGGGTTCTACGAATAATTCAACAGTCCTCATCTCACCTTCTAACATCTATAGATTGCCAGATGAGAATCTCACTTTGAGGGGAGAAGGAAAATTAACACACCAACCATAGCTGCCTTTCCCCCAAGAAATCAAAGGAAACTCATGCTGCAGTGACTGAGAGGGAAGAAGACAGAACAGCGGAGGCCTTCCCAGTCCGACACTTCATCAGCTACTTGCAATGACACCTCCATTTATTAGGAACTTCCAGTGGTAGAATAAAGAACTCTTCATCTAGGGGGTACAGTAGATCCACTGATCACTGGTTCTCAAAGGGGAAACTCTCAGAAGTTGCTCCTTTCAATGCCTTTTCTTTTTTTTTGAGTTGGAGTCTCACTCTGTCGCCCAGACTGGAGTGCAGCGGCCGCTCCCAGCCACCGCAGCCTCGACCTGCTGGGCTCCGGCGATCCTTCCGCCTCAGCCTTCCAAGTAGCCGGAATTACAGGTATGCGCTACCATGCCCGGCTGATTTTTTTTTTTAATTTATTGTAGAGATGAGGTCTCACTGCCCAGGCGGGTCTCGAACCCACGGGTCCAGGCAATCCACTCACCTCAGCCTCCCAAAGGCGCGGGATTACAGGCTGAGCCACCAAGCTGGCTCAATGCCTTTTCAAAGGTTCTCTCGTCTCTCTCTCCCCTCCCTCCTAGCTTTCTTACTTCCCCACCCCCACCCCCAAGAGATAGGGATTTTGCTCTGTCACCCAGGCTGAAGTGCAGTGGTATGATAACTCATAGCTCACAGCAGCCTCTAGCTCCTGGGCTCAAGCAATCCCCCACCTCAGCCTCTGAGTAGCTGGAATTACAGGCATGAGCCACCATGCTGGGGCCCTAAAATTTCTGTTTCTATTAACTCCCTCACCTCCAGGAACAGCTCTCAGTCGGATGTATTCTATTTGCACCATCTCTATAAATGTCCTGATAAGCCTTCAGGTGGCAGCAACAGTGTTGTACTTTTCTTTTCGAGAAACTTATTAGAGCCCTATAGTTGCTGTAGGTACACCGGTGAAGACCAGAGTTGGTCTCCTGGTTGCCCTTCTGCTTCCCCTTCTCTCTGCAAGACGCACTCCAAAACCAGGAGCTCCTGGGCCCCACAGAAATTCTCATGCTTTTTAAGGGTGGACTTAGAAATCCAAATGGTTATTTTTCATTTTCAAAGCTTTGAAATGCAAACACCAAATCCGCCACATTGTAGTGTTCAATGTAATTAATCAAGGGAGATTCAGTCAACGTACTAAAAGAAATAAAAGTAAAAGTGATAGTGTGGAAAAAAGGAACTCTCACCCGTGTGCATGCCCCTTTCCAATGATTTAGGATTTCAGGGAGTAAAGCAGTGGGCTTTGCCCATTCCATTACAAACTGAGAAATGGTTCAGATTTGGCTACTTTTCCAGATAACTCTCATTTACAGAATAGATGATTTCCTAAGACGTTGTAAGTAAATCTTACACTCATTAAAATTTTAGTGCTGGCAGAGATTCAGGATGTAATCTTGCCAAATCCCTTCATTGCGCATAAAAGCTAATGAGGACCACGTTGGATAAGGGACCTGGTCCATGACACCAGCTGGTAACTGGTAGCACCAATGCTAGAATTCAGGTATGTTCTAATGCTTAGTTCTGTTTTTTGATCCCTTGGTAGATGGTATTGTTGGGCCAATTCTATATTCTTCTCTATAGATCTGCATATTGTCACGGCCTCATGATGGACACAGTATTGCCCTGTCCCTTGATTTGGGTTTAGTCATGTCACTTATTTTGGCCAAATGGATACCAACAGGCATAAGGAGAACACAGAACACAGGCTTGAAATGTTTGTGCTGTTGGGTTCATTCCTGTTATCCAACATGAGACTGTGTCCCTGGTTACCACTGCCCCTTTAGTCTTTTATTGAGAACTAGCACAAGCAGAATCTTCTGGAACATAAACCCCCGGCCTGAAACTGAATTGTCCCGTTGAGTCCAGTCTGGACCAGCCCAGCAACACAGTTGTCACCCAGGCTAGAATGCAGTGGTGTGGTCATTGCTCACTGCAGCCTCAAATTCTGGGGCTCCGGCGATCCTCCCATCTCAGCATCTTGAGTAGGCAGAACGGCAGGTGAGCACCAACCATGTCTAGCTAATTTTTTCTTTTCTTTTTGTTAGAGATGGAGGATCTCACTATGTTGCCCCCGTTGGTCTTGAACTCCTGACCTTAAATGATCCTCCTGACTCAGCCTCACCAAGCACGGGGATTGTGTCTGGCCTAATTTTATCCTTTTTAAATTAGTCAGTAATAGTTGTACATATTCATGGCATGCATAGTGATGTTTTGATACATATCATACACAGTGATTAGATCATGGTAATTTTCAAGGAAGCATTACACAGTAACAGTTTGCTGCTACAGCTATATTATGTTGCTTTGTTGTTGAGAGTCAAATGATATTTAAAATGTACTAGGGAAGCTTCCTCTTTAAAGGGATCCTATAATGAATGCCTTTCATAAGATACTTTTCATACATAATGACTTTCAGCAGTCATAATCGAATAATAATCAAAGCTGTCATTTTCCAAATACCAGGACTGAACCCAGCCCTTTGCATGCATTATCCTATAACATTTTCAACAACCTAATGAAGTGGAACCGTTATTTTATAAAAAGAGAAAAAACAGGTTCAGAAAGGGTGACTAACTTTTTCCCAAGCTTAGGCAGTTGAGTGGGCAGTGAGATTTAAATTCGGCAATGATGGGCAAAAGTCCATAACCTTAACCACTCTACTGTATTTTTAAAAAATTTTTATTTCAGTAGTTTCAGGGAGTTATGTTGAGTTACACAGATGCATTGTATAGTGACAAAGAAGTCTGGGCTTTCAGTATCCATCCCTACCCTCCTCTAACCTTCCCTCCTCTGAGTCTCCCATGTCCATTATATCATTCTCTATGCCTTTGAAGATTCTTAGTTTAGCTCTCACTTATAAGTAAGAACAGGCAGGTTTGGTTTTCCATTCCTGCGTTACTTCACTTGGATGATGGTATTTAATTCCATCCAAGTTGTTGTTAAAGACATTATTTCATTTTTCATAGCTGAATAGTATTCCATGGTGCATGCGTGCGTGTATGGTATGTGTGTGTGTGTGTGTGTGTGTGTGTTTTTAACATTTTTATTATCCACTGAGCAGTTGATGGACGTTTAGGCTGATTCTATATCTTTGCAATTGTGAATTGTACTGTGATGAACATACACGTGCAGGTGTCTTTGTGTGTGTGTGTGTAATAATCTCTGCTCCTTTGGGTAATACCTAGCAGTGGAACTGCTGGATCAAACAGTAGACCTACTTTTAGCTTTTTGAGAAATCTCCATACTGAATCCCATGGAGGTTGTAGTAGCCAACAAACACATGGGGGAAAAAATGCTTAATATCACTAATCATCAGGAAAGTGTAAATTAAAACCACAGTGAGATACCACATTACACAAGTCAGAATGCCATTATTTAAAAAAAAAATAGATGTTGGCACAGATGTGGTGAAAAGGGAACCCATACACTATTGGTTGAAATGTAAATTCTACTATAGTCTTTCTCAGTAGTTTTAGATTATGTGTAAGACTTCAGGCTCCTATTATTCCTATCATTATTAATATTATTATTATTATCATTTGATAGGAAAGGAAAGAGAAAGATGGTGACTCATTCATCCAGGTGATGTGCTAAAATTTCTTCTAAAAATCTGTTTGATAAATGACCTTTCACAGAACCCAGAGTCTGATCCCAGTGCTCAGAAAATTGTCTCATTTCTCTTAGGCTTTACCAAAAATTTTACTTACCATGGGTGGACTAGACTTCTATTATTGCTGTTATCCGTTGTTGTATACTGGCAACATGTTAGGCCTATGCAGAAAATATACAGTGCCAGGAACAAAAAAGTTGGAGGTATTTCCCAGAGATCTTCAAATATGTTTGCTCCTGTACCCTACATTAATGACTGCTGGAAAATGTCTATATTTTTAACGTTTTCATTCATTTTTAATTTTTTCCATCATAAATTTAAAAGTTGTACAATGTAATTTTCAGAATTTTTAAATATTAAAATTTTAAAAGCTACTACATTACTTTTTAAATGTATTTAAAAAATCTAACTACCATAGTGATTTATATCTATTTTCAAACATACAAAAAAAAGTGATTTTCTTTAAGGGTAAGCAGTTTTATACAGTTCCTTTTTCTCCCTTGTATACTTCTCTCTGCAGCACAATGTAGACAAAAAATAAGTATAGGAATAGAAATCTACTTTTTAAATTTCCTGTGGCCATAAGTTGTAAGTGTTCAAAAATGTCTTTTTAGTAAATATCCATTTCAGCTTTTACTAGTGCTAGAAAATCAAAATTATGTAGCTATTTCACAATTTTGATAAGTATTTAACATAACCAAAATTATTAGAATGCTTATCTTCAAGAAATGGATGGGCAGTTTTTAAAAGTTCATATTCTCATACATGAGTATTACTTCTTAAATTAGAGAAGTTAGCATCAGTTTTTATCCTATTTTTGTTGTTACAGGCATAAATTTTGAAAAATCATTTTTAAGCATATTAGATAATGCAAATGCAAAAATTTATCTTATAAGAATTTTACTTAGTGTATTAAACTCATTCCTAATGACATACCAAAAATGACACAGTGATCAGTCAATCCATCCATTGCATGCTTTGGTATTTACTTAAAGGAGCTGAATTCTACATTCATGCAAAGTCTGCATATGAATGTTTATAGAAGCTTTCTTCATGACTGTCAAAACACTGGAAGCAATCTTGATGTCCTTCAGTGGTGAATGATAAATAAACTGTGATGCATCTGGATAACAGAATATCATTCAACACTCTGAGGTCGTCGAAAGACAAGCAGAAACCTTAAATGCATATTACTGAGGGAAAGAAGCCAATTTGAAAGCACATCATATTGTATGATTTCAACTCTATGACATTCTGATAAAGATCAGTGGTTTCCAGAGAGGGTCTGGGGGCAGGGAGGAGTGACAGGTGGCACACAGAGGATTTTAGGGCAGGGAAACTACTCTCTGTGATACTGTCATGGTGGATACCTGTCACACATTTGTCAAGACCTGTAGAGTGCACAAAACCTAAAATGAACTCATGCAGACTAGGAACTCTGAGTGATAATCATAAGTCAACGTAGGTTCATCAATTGCGACAAATGTACCACTGCGGGGTGGGGGGTTGTTAAAAACAGAGGGCTATGCATGTGTAGGGGGAGGGGATATGTGAGAAATCTCTGAATTTAGTGCTCAGTTTTGTTGTAAACGTAAAACTGCTCTAAAAAGTAATCTATTTAAAAATCACACAGTGCTCTATCATAAAATGCTATTTTTTGTGATTTATTAATTTCCTTCTGAAATTGTATTGAAAGCAAAGAACCAGAAGCCACCTAACCTGCAAAAGAAAAGTGCACATTGGTTAACAGAATTCTAAATAAATTGGTGCTTCTGCTTCTCTGAATCCTGACTGAGTCATCTTAGAATAGTTATCTATGACTAAATAACAAATTTTCACAAATGTAGTGGCCTAACAAAAGAACAAAAGACATATTCGTTGTCTCATAATGTCTGTGAGTCAGGGGTCTGGGTACAGCTTAGCTGGTCCTTTGATGACGGTAGCACAAAGATGAAATCAAGAAGTTGGCCAGGGCTGGTTTCTTCTAGGATTTCAACCAGGAAAAGATTTGCTTTTCTGCTTGCACAGTTGTTGGCAGCATTCAGTTCCTTGTGGCTGGCAACATGCAATTCCTTGCTCCGTGGGCCTCCCAATATGCCCACTGTTTCATCGAGGCCATTGAGGGGGAGAGAAGATCTGAAGTGAGTTTGCTAGCAAGATGGACTCCCATGTAACGTAACATAATCCCAGAAGTGGTATCCCATCACATGTCATTTTCTGTGGGTTAGATGCCAGTCACAGGACCCACTCCCACTCAAGAGAAAAGGAAGTACTCAAGAGCATGAATACCCAAGAGGAGACATGGAGCTCACCTTTGAGTCTGTCCGTCAGGACACTACAGCCTTGAAATCTGACTTCCCGGTACACTTTCAGAAATGAGAGCTTACAGATATCTCAGACAACAAACATACTCATGACAGCTTTATAAAGTGGGTGTCATCTCCCCTCCTTCAGTGTTAGCCCCATCACATATGTTCCTTCTCACAAACACTGTTTGAAATTCAAACTCCACTCTTGCCCGCCACTCAATACTCAATACTTCTCTCTCTGACCTTGTGAGCATTTTATTCCGAAACCAATCAATTGTTCCCAGCTCAGTGAATACTTGTTCTTTAACACTGTAGCATTTCTGCTTTCTCTGTTCCGTGGTGGATGGGCTCCCTTTTGCTCATTCTTAAAAAGCAGATGTTTCCCCTTTTAACAAAGGCAATGCCAATGCTTATCATACTGCCTCCAATAATCATGTGGTCACCTTGAGACAAAAATCATATTATCTCTGACTGAAGCCCCGCATGGTCCTTTTGTTACTCTGTGTCCTTGTGTCTCTATCCACAAACAGCAATAACAACGGCCTCCTAGAGATCATTCACCCAAAAGGGAAATTCCATCCAGGATCTGGGCTGCTGGAGGCAAATGGAAATTCTTCAAAGTCTGTGGCCTGAGGGCAGAGTGAGAAAGGAGACGGAGACGCTATCTGGTTTTTCCTCTCTTGCCAGAGAGCACTGATGAAGTAGCAAGTGTCCCTCCCATGGTAGCTTCACTCTAATCTTTGGGAGCCGGGAAGAAGGACAGAGTGCCCATGCTTAAAAGAGAGTGAGGAGAGATGCGAAATGCAACAGGTGCATAAGATTCCAGCTCAAAAGACTGAGTAGGCGAAATGCAATCAGCACCTCGAAAGGCCGCTGAATCCTTTAAAAAACAGTCTGTTTTACAGAGTAAGATGCTATGCTCCCTCTCCACTCTCAGGTAAGGAAAATGGTCCCCAAATCTAGAAATATTTTTATTTTATGGGGCAAAAAGAAAAACCAGAGAAATAGACTAGAAGTCTAAATCTCTGAAAAAATAGATTTCCCTTATCGAAAGAACTCTAAAGGCTGAGACATGTCACCACATACCAACGAGCATGCTTGAGGGATCATGATGTGACCAGAAGTGAGGGAGGGTAACTGAGGTAAGTGGTGTCTTAGGCACAGACCTATCTGGAAGATGCTGCTTAGAATGGCTGAGGCCAGAGACAAGTGCTGTCCTTTGTGGCAAAAAACTTCCATTCCCTAGGACAATAGTCGGAGTTCACACCATCCTCCCTGCTAAAGCTTCTGATATGATAACCCTGACCTAAATAGACACAGACTTTCCCTTGCAGGCCTGAATTATGCTATTCTATTGGCTGGAACAGTGAATTTTTTTTTTTTTATTTTGAAAATAATCACATTACAGAAAGGTTGAGAAAATGATACCGCACATACATCTATTATTTGGATTGTCCAAATATTAAAATTTTGCCATATTTTATTCATCTGTCATTCAGTCTATCCATCTATACTTATTTTTGCTGAACTACTTGAGAGTACATTACAGACATTTCTAATGACACCTACATACCTCAGCATCTCATAAGAATAAGGGCATTCTTCTACATAATCCCACCAATATTATTAAGTTCAAGAAAAATAACTATATCCTGTAAAATAATTTAATAAGCAGCGAGCCTTCACATTTCCCCAATGGCCTCCAAAATGTCTTATGCAGCTATGCTTTCCCCAAAGAAACACAGATACCTCCCACTGCACACTGTTCCGTCCTGGGGGCAAGTGATCCAAGGCACCAAAAGATAACTGTTATCGCCCACTGCCATCTTAGCAGACATATGGAGACCAAGCGACTGGGTGCCTAAGCCAACTATCTCCCTACCAAGAAGCCACATCAGCCTAAAAGCCATCAAGAAATCCAGGACACGACCCTGGGTATTGATTCAAATGACCCTAGACCACCTGTTGAGGGTTAGAAGCCATCGGTTCCAAGGAGGCACAGCCTTCCCCTAGGGTTCAGACTTCAGTGTGCTCTGCACAAGGAAAAGGTGACTGTTGGGGAGAGGCAGGCAAGTCGGAAGAAAAGAGAAGTGAGTGGGACAATGCATTTTAGCTCAGCTGCATCCTGTGTCTTAGATGCATTCACATATGGGAAAGCAGTTCCACAACCGAGTAAAGCAAGAATTGCTGAACAAAACTCCAGATCGTCCCATTCTTGACATTATATAAAGTAACGTTCATATTCACCAGGACATTTTGACTTTTATTCATGTATAAAAGTAGAGATGCCCCTTCGAAACATATTTCTCCTCACTTCCATATGAACTGGGTAGTGCTATTACTCTTAAACTGAATAGCCAGAAGAATTGCTTTAAAAATCATTTTTTATGAACTTGGGAATTTCTCCTCAAGGAACTGAAGAAATTGCACAAACATAAAATGTGCAGTAGTGTGGGAGAGAACAGGTAGAGCTGGGAGCACATTCCAACACCTTTAAATTCTAGCCCATGTTATTTCTGTAGGCCCCTAGTTAAAGGAAGAAAAACATCCCCGGCTAGCTTTCTTTAGAGCTGGAAAGAAACAGAATGCCTGCAGCATAAAACATTGGGGAAGAAATGTGCTAGTTTAGTAGCTTAATCTCATCAACCCAGTCAAAAATCTTTGTTGTTGCATGATTTCATGAAACAGAAAAAAAAAAGTTTAATAGCTGGGACACATCAAATGAACAAATTAGAACTCTGATTACAGCAGCAGAGCTGTAGTTTCCAAAGGAAGAAAAAAAGATGTTCCTGGAAGCTTAATACCCTCTTCCTGTAGCTAACTAGCTGTTTATAGTGCCACACAATAAAACAGTATACGATATTATATACACAATACTGAGCTTAAGGCTGATTCATGTCAGTTCAAAATACTCCTCAAGACATTTAGTTAGAGAAAGACCAAAAAAGAGGTATGCAGTGCACCTGCCTGGGTCATGACTCCAAGACAAAGGAAGCATGGCTGGGAGTCAACCCAACTGGAGGGTTGATATGCGCATGTCTTGTCATTGTACGTGTCTTGTATGTGCATGTTTTGTAATGCCACTATGTAATTTTCCAGGAAGTAGCAACTATACCATATATTCAGTATGTGATTACCTGAGGAGCAAACGTATCTACTGCTTTTTAGAAGCAGGGTACTATGTGATGATTGGATGAAGGAACGATTGTATGAACAGAAGAATAAATAAAGGAATATGCCTTAAACAGCAGGTTCCACCGTTGCATCTACCGCCAAACAATTCACAAATGAATTCCACCATGAGTTACATCTGGAATTTCACGCAATGATTTCCTTAAGCCCCTTCCTGGCCCATGGGTTTCTCAAAAGCGACCTCATGGTGGTTGTGAGTCCAAGTGAAAAGGGTTCCTTCCTTCACCCTCCAACGACCACACTGAAACTCTTTAATGTATCGTGAGAAAAATCACCACACACAATGCTGGCTGTAAACAGAACAAACACTTTTACACAGATGCCAGTACTGTGTTCTCTGAGTATTTTAAAAATTGCTATTCCATATATTTTATTTACATGTAACTTTGAAAACACATCCAATGCTAAAAAAGGTAAACCTACATAAGATTTTTGTGATTTGAAAGTCTGGGGTGGGAGGATCACTTGAGGCCAAGAATTTGAGACAAGTCTGAGCAGCATAGCAAGACACTGTCTTTATAAAATAAAAAATGTTTAAATGTTAGCTGGGGGAGGTGATGTGTGCTTGTAATCCCACCTACTTGGGAGGCAGAGGTAGGAGGATCACTTGAGCCCAGGAGATCAAGGCTGCAGAGAGATATAATCTCACCACTGCACTCCAACCTGTGTGGCAGAGCAAGACCCTGTTTCTAAATAAATTAATCAGATAAATAAATAAATAGGTTTTGCATTTAATATTTAATAAAACGAAATGCTGACTTACAGTCAAAGAGTTTGGATAAGCCTGTGAAATGTGTTGCTCTGGGTTACGGGCTTTAAATAGTATCCAGAATATTTATTTGGCCAACTCTTTACATTAAAAAAAAAAATAGAAAGAGGTGGGGACTTACAACTCTTCCTTGGTACTGCACACCAGCATAATGTACTTCTGTCACGAAAGACATTTATTAAACACCCACATGTGCACGGCATGGGCAGGATGCTGCACAAAACTAGACTGTTCCCTCCCTCCCACCGCAATTATATTCCTCTCTTTAAAAAGAGGACATCTTAACATTCATTTGTCAAAAGTGAGCCAACTCAATTTCTGAAAAGAAAAATGAAGGAAAGTCAACATACGCCAAGAAATATCTTTCTTGCTCTTTTGAATACAACTTCGAGGACAGACCCAATTTTTTTTTTTTTTACAACACTACACTGTTACAAGTAGGTGGTGAAGAAAGATAAAAAATAATTTCCTAATAGCTTCTGATCTAGTCCAGTACTGGAGATGATACGTAGCAGATTGACAAGGAGAAAATTTAAATGGCACAGAAAACATGTGTCAGAACCAGAAAACTGTTCTGAGAAGTTATGTTCAATGTCTCTACATCTCAGGAGTCCAAAACAGCCTCCAGACTCCTATACAGCAAATCACCGGAGGGATCAGTATATTTTCTCCCATGTTAAATGCTGACATACATTATTAAGGCACCTCAAAATGTGTGAGAGAACAATGTGTGCCCATGTCCCAGGCTACTGTTCTAGGGCTTGCCACCATCACACACCAAAAGAATTTACCAGGCTCCCAACTGTGCAAGTCCTTTTCTAGGCACTGCAATAAGATAATGCAATAACAAAATTGGTCATTCACTCTACGGATCGATGCACATTCACCACTGCATTGAATCAAAAGACATCATGTAAACAAACAACCAAACAAAAAATCTAGCTCATCTCCCAGTGACAGGACAAAAAAATACTTCATACAGCTAAGGACACCGGGTGTCCACATCTTTCTGAAGCTCTCCGGTGACTGAGGTTCCATGACCTTCTTTATTATCTTAGTAGTTAGGAAGTGCTTTCTCACTTCCAGTTGAAAATTTTTTTGGTGTGTAGGTCCTTGCTTTGCTCTACATGGGCCTGACTAGCAATGGCTCAGAAATCTTATCCAGGTAGAAGACTGCAGTTGCACGGGACAAAACCTGGCTTCTGTTCACTTAGCAGGAGGGGGGCTGTGACATTGCAGTAGTGGTGTCTAAGGCACTTGGGGAGCTGCAGCAAGACCGTGATCCAGGAGGGAAACAAGAACCAGCGTGGAGTCCTGGAAACCACCACGGCTCTCTTTGGGTTGCTTTTCACACCTGTCTTCTTTCATGTAGACTGGATTTCTCTGCCTCTCCACCCACACGGAAGACAGAATTGTCCCCTCAATGTATCTCCTCCACTCAAGAGATGGCTCTAGATTAGATCCAACTTCCCAGTTTTAATCTCAGATTTGAAGAGAGAGAAATTGGCTGAGTTGGTGCAGGTCAGGAGTCTATTCCTGGTCTAGTCTATGGTGCCCAGGAGGAAGATGATAGCAGTTTGGTTGCTAAGGGCCCAATCTAAGGATGAATGCAGGGAAGATAAGGGTCATTGTATGCTCAAAAGACATCTCAGAAGGTGTGTGCTCTAATGCTCTCATGGTTCTCATGAAGACACGCCATAAGCTTTTTTATCTCCTCCTCTCCAATACTTCAACCTTGCCTGTAGAACACATGTCTGGTTCCATCAGTACATTTTCTCTTCTTCCCTGGACCCTGTTCATTTTTTTCTACATAATTTTAAAAGTGGGGATATCATAACTGGATAAAACACCTTGACATAGGCTGGCGAATGTAAGCTCTAGGAGTGAGACTGCTTGTCTAGCTGAGCTGGGGTGAAGACGGGGGAGAACCAAGAACCACCAATGGGAGTCCCACTTCTTGACTGAGGAAGGCAATCAGAGGAGGCCCTATGCAGGATTATTCTGGAAGACCCCACAAAAATGTAGATGCTTAGTTGTCATCTGCGTATGCTTATGTGTATGAAGAAATGGCAACTTGGGCCTTTCATTAATGTCTTTAACAAATGTTTATTGATTGAGGTGTCAGAGAGATATCTGTGTGCTGGAGATAGAATTGTCACACCTCTGTGCCAAGGCCACCATGAAGGCTGGAGACACAGTCACGAGCCCCGCCCTTTACAGAGCTTTCCCTCTGTAAAAGTTGCAACCACACTTTTAAATGAGCCTTGGTGGCACATATGAGAAGTTATAGCACTATGCAAGACCCTGGCAGGGGCACTTCACTCCAGGGAGGCCCCCTGGAGGAGGTGGCCCATAGGCTGGGACCAGGATGAGGAAAGTGACAGGCATCAGAGGACTGGAGCTAGCTAGCGTGCTGGAGTCTCCCTGCTCACAAGTCCAACTTCATTTTTGGCACTCCCGCCCCGATGCTCTAGCCAAGCTCATTGCCTTTTAGTAGTAGCTTATGTACATTTCTGTGCATGTGCTGTCTCCGTGCTTGGAGTGTAAACCCCTCCTCCATTCACTTTCTGAAGTGAGTGGCTCCTCCAGCTGAGGAGTGAACTTCCTAGATGAGAAAGAGCCCTTGAAGCACTCCACTGAGGATATCACTTGCTCTGGTAGGTAAGGTTTTAGGGCAAGGACTGTGTCTCCCATCATTTTGCATTCTGGAACATAGCAAATGCTCAAAAACTCGCTGAACGAAAATAAAGGTGCATTAGTCGATGCCCAGACACAGGTTGGACGCTATGTAGATATCACAGTAGGCCCCTCTTATCCACGGTTTTGCTTTCCACAGTTTCAGTTACTCATGGTCCATCATGGTCTGGAAATGTTAAATGGAAAATTCCAGAAATAAACAATTCATAAGTTTTAAATTGTGTGCCATTTCAAGTAGCATGAGGAAATCTTGTACCAGCCCGCTCCATCCTGTACAAAATGTGAATCAGCCCTTTTCCCAGCGTATCCACACTATGCCACCAGCTCATTGCTATAGCGGAAACGAACACTGTGCATGTAGATCTCAGTACTATCTGTGGTATCCACTGGGGATCTTGGAATACATCCCTTTCGGAGAAAGGGGGGCTACTGTATTTCATACAACCCTTGTTACAATCCTGGAAAGTAGTTATATTAACCCCCATTTGACAGAAGAGAAGTTAGAAGAAGAGCTGAGGAACTTGTCCCGTAGCAAGGAAGAGAAAAAGCTGGGATGCAAATGCAACTCCATGTAATTTCACTTCCTCTGCCTCTCCTGACATTAAAGAAACTGAGCGGGCACCTCCAGGGCTGCAGGACTCCAATTCAAATGAGCATTCCTGACCCTGACCGCTCTCAGTAAAAAGCTTAACAAGCTTCAATGGTGCAAACCCATATGGATTAACGTTTGAATTCAACTAACCAGCATTTTTGTAGCTGCTTAAGGCAAGAGCCAATGGTCATGGCTAGAGTGTTTTCAACGAGGCACTCTGTAAAGAGAGCCAGGGTAGATTTCTGAAGAATGAGAAATCTTGCCCATGCCTCCTTAAAGCCTGAAAGACTTTGCTTCCCTGGAAGGAAGAGCCTTTGCCCTTCAAAACCAGATGTGAAGGGTTTATAAGCCCACAGCAATGATCTGAGTGAGCCGAGGATCACTGCATTGCCTTAAAAGATGACAGTTCTGCATTTTAATGTCATCAAAATCCAGAAACTATTTACTACAGTGTAAGCATATATTTATAGTCAGGAATAAAACGTACTCTCTGACACACAAGAAAATTATTGTGCTCTAATGCGTACCCTGCCCACCTCCTCAGCACTCTAACTTTAAAAAAAAAAATGTTTTCCATCTCGTATGTCATGCGCCAAACTCTATTCTAGAATAAACTTTTACAACCAAATTATAAATCTCTCACAAGTGGGTCATTTCTGAATTGCTGACCTGACCTTTACTATTTTAAGAGAATCAAAGAGAAGCGGCTCCCCATGAATTCAGTGATACTATGAGCCACTGCTCCTGTTTGCACTGGAACCTACACCAGCAACCTACACTCACAGTTCAGTCTGCAATCACAGAGAGAGTAGGAAGACCAGCCCCCACGAACCCCTCCCCCTTACCTCACACCATTCTTTACTGCATTTAAACCTGGAGGATCCTGAAGCATGCAATTTCCTTGTCATCAGGTGTGTTATTCAGTGCCCTACATTTTCTCTGCTTTAACTAGGAAACCGCCACCCAGATAAGCTAGGATTTGCTCAGCAACCTTCATGTTCCTGTCCCAGGTTTACATGGCCAACTGCAGGCTGGAGCGGGCTAGAGACGGGACTAGCTCTCTCTCTCTGCTCTACCCATGATTTAAAACTTAGCCCAGTAGCTTTCTAAAAAAATTGTTTTTAAATCTCATTATACCAACATCATGTAGTAATTGATAGCTAAGATGGTTGTACTTCATTTTAAGCAATAAGCAATAAGCATGACCTCTTCAAAAAAGTTATTCTTAAAGACTTTTTTTAGAAAAGGGTTGGAGAATTCAGTTTGAAAACACCCTTCAGGACATCTTCCCCACCTACAATGCACCTGTGTCCTAATGCAGGTTTTTATTTATCTTGTTTCTTGAGGAAGGCACCCCTGGGGAGTGAGCTGCTTCTCCTATCATTTAGTCCTGTCTTCTGGCATATAGTGAATGCTCAAAAGAGGTTTGCTAAAAGAATAAATGAAAATAAAGGAGCATTCATTGATGCACCTCCATCCTGCATTGGAGTCTCAATCCAGGATATCTGAGACACGCTCCTTCGATCGCCCCTGTGTGGAAATGTTGTCGGCTCACCCAATGCATCAGGTGCTTGGGGCTGGCTGTCGACTGCACAGATAGATTATTCCTGGTTTCTGATCCTCTTCTTCCCTTCCACAGCCATCTCTTCCCTAGTTGGTGTCTACATGAGAGAGGTGAGAAAAGAGGAGGAAGCAGAAGCTATCCCAGTTGGGTGAGTGGTGGCATGGGAAAGGAAGTGATTAAGAGGAAACTGTCCAGATCATGTAAATTCTACAGGGAATCGATTAGTTACGGAAACATGCCCACTGCAGAAGGAACAAATGCTTCCAAATCTTCAGTAGGTTCTTGCGCTGCCAGTGATGTGGAGTTTCTTCTGGTCTGGCTCCTCAGGAAAACCAAAGGAGTGGTCCAGGAAGAAAGGAGAAAGGAGAAAGACAGGAATCCAGAAGGTGGGCCTGACCTTTTAGCACCACTGGGCAGCAGAGGAAAGTTCCCTTGGAGCACAGATTCGGGGTTTATGTTAAGAAGCTAGCAGATCTCAATGAAAGGCGTCCCCTAGAGGATATCGTGGTTGAAATAACTTGAAGGGGGAGGGTGGTATGCTACTGGCATCTAGCAGGCAGAGTGGTAGGGATTATAAGCACCCTATCATGTGCAGCACAGCTCCCTCCAGCAAAGAATTATCCAGTACAAGGTGTCAACAGTGTTGAGATTGAGAAACCCTGGGCTAAACCAAATCTTATTATTAAGAATTCTGAATAACCCAAAAAATAACAGATGCTGGAGAGGATGTGGCAAGAAGGGAACACTTCTACACTGTGGGTGGGAGGGTAAACTAGCGCAGCCTCTGTGGAAATCAGTGTGGCGATTCCTAAAAGCTCTAAAAATCGACCTTCCATATGACCCCGCAATCCCCCTACTGGGAATATGCCCTGAAGAACTCAAATCACTCTATCAAAAATATACCTGCACACGTATGCTTGTCGCAGCATTGTTTACAATAGCAAAAACCTGGAACCAACCATGCTGTTCATCAAAAGAGGACTGGATTAAAAATAAGTGGTACATATACACAATGGAATATTACGCAACCATAAAAAAAGAACAAAATCATGAATTTCGCAGCAACCTGGATGGAATTAGAGTTTATAATACGGAGTGATCTCTCACAGAAACAAAGATCTGAGTATCACATGCTGTCACTCATAAGTGGACCTTGGACAACTACCATAATACTCTAAGAAAAGGATTGACAGTGGTGGGGGGGTAGGGAGGGGAAGGGAGGTGGGATTAATGGTGGTCAATATCTGTCTGGGGAAAGAGGGGTACACCTCATCAACAAGGGTACCTGCACAATGAATATTCATATACCTAACCCTTAACTGTACCCCACAATTTTAAAATAAAAAATATATATAAGAGAAATAAATAATTAAATAAATAAAAAGAAAAAGATACCTGCCCCCCCAAAAAATAGAATTCTGGTGGCTGGGCGTGGTGGCTCAGCCTGTAATCCCAACACTTTGGGAGGCTGAGGCGAGAGGATCGCCTGAGCCCAGGGGTTTGAGACCAGCCTGGGCAACTTGGTGAGACCTCGTCTCTACAATAAATCACAAAAACTAGCCAGACGTGGTGGCGTGCGTCTGTTGTTCCAGCAACTTGGAAGGCTGAGGCGGAAGGATTGCCTGAGCCCAGCAGGCTGAGGCTGCAGTGGCTGTGAGCGAACCACTGAACTCCAGCTTGGGCGATAGAGCGACAGAGTAAGACTCCAATTCAACAACAACAACAAAAAAGAATTCTGATGTAGTCAACGGTTCAGAAAGCACTTATGATGGGAGAACTGAGAAAAAGGAAAGCACTCTCATGCTAACAGGAAGTGGACAGAAAGAATTAAATGATACTAGCCACTTCTGAGGTACATTCAATGGTTCTTCCAGAGGCAATATTTCAGGCAGCATCTGTTTGTTTATTCAACAAATATTTATTGAGCAACTCCTGTGGACCAGGTGCTTCCTGGGCTCTGGGTGCACTCACAGTTAATCATTAAAGGAATCCTCAAGAGATTTGATTCAAAAACATGGAATATGGAGCCTGGAGGACTTTAGCCACTAAGAAGCGGAGCTGAGTCCTTCCTACCTCCTTGTTTATAGTTTAACTCTCAATTGGATATTCCACAAACACCATTCCTCTCAGACCCAGGGACCTTTTTAAAACCAATACCTTGCCAAAAGTCTTTTGTCTGAAGTGAAATTTGTGACTCTTACTTGGGTTGAGAAGACTGAACAAAGGTAATCTCTGCTCTGTTTACAACTATCTCATTTATCTGAACTACTCAAACAAAATCTAAAAATGAACAGGATACAAAGAAATACTTGATCACTCAAATGACTTTTGCTGCTCTACAGCCAACAATGATTTATGTCTCTCAAAGAGTCCAGAAACTCTCGTGAGCGACTCCTGCGGTCGGCACATGGACAAGTCACTTTGAAAGATGACTAAAAGGTCTCATAATAGTGTTAGGGATGAGGCTTGGAGCATCCCATAACATGCTCTGGAGACCATGAGAAGAATATTTTTTTGTAATCACCATCTCTCCCAGTTTGTTGAGTCCAATCACTAGCTAACAAATAAGGTAACTAACTAACATGTACAGACAGATAAGCCCCTTTATTATTTTTTACTGAGTAAAAATGGCAAACAGCAAAAGTGGTGCCCTAAAACCTTTTTTTGCTGCATTAATAAAATATGAGCTGCTCTAAATTTAAACTTAAGAATCTAATTAATTCATCAAAATGTCAGTTGTCACCTAAAGCATTGTAGTAACATGGAAATATCTTGGAATAAGTAAGAATCCTCACAGGAATAGAGTGGAATGAGCTGGTTTTATTCAGCGATCACTGTAGAGCCTCGTTTGCTGATATTTATTCCTTCAATGAAGTCTCGGAGAGGAGGTATACCACTGGTGGCACAAAGGCCTCGGTTTCCATATGGCCCTTCTACTGTCTTAATTACAAAGTATGTTTGTGTAAAATAGTCATCACTGCTGTAAACTCCCTCCAAGCCCCCCAATCACAAACCTTGGTGATAATTTCCATAGAGCACACAGAGCCAGTTACAAAAGAGTTCAAAGACAAAACTCTTTATGACCTCAAGGGCTGAAAAGATGACTTTATAAAGGCTGTAATTTGTACCATTGTCTTAGTTATTAAGAAAGCAGAGAATGAAAGGAAGAATCAGAGATTGCTATTTTCTAATATAAATTTTTAAAAACAGAAATAAAAATTGAGTGTCCTTATCCATACCCATAAAAAAAATGATTTCCAGTGAGTTTTTATTTTTTTCATTCTATGCTCAGTGGTTCCCCCCGCAAAAGAGAACTTGGTCTCTTGTCTTCCTCTAAAGTCAGTATAGCAGCTACAATTTTAGCAGCAGAGACAGAAGACTGCAGGAGATTCAGATAATCTTTTAAAGGTTTATACCAATTAAATGCATCAACACAGTTTTTTTTTTTAAACAAACAAGGGCATGAAAACAAAACATTCAAATCTTATGTTTGTTTGTTTGTTTGTTTTCTCCAAATAACTTAAAACTAACCAGCTAACTACTAGCAAACTACTGACCTTTGGTTTGGACTCAGAGATTTTAGGAATAATCTAAAGATAGATCTTTTCTTTTTTTTTTTTTTAGTGATAAACATGATTAAATTACAAAAGCCTGGGGTTTTTTTTTTTTTTTGCCCCTAAAGACCAATAAAGTATGTTCCAATTTTAGGCAGTGAAAGGTTTTTGTTTTTTTGTTTTTTAATCTCAAAATCATCAAGCTGTTAGTCTAATCTTTATTACAAAGGAAAATAAATCAAAGCCCATGTCTTATACTGACCGAGGTGGTAAATGGAAATCTTTTCTGTCAAACTATAGTGGTGAGACCACCTAATTATGTTATATTTATAGATTTCTGGAGTCTGTTGCCTCAACCTCTCCTTTCCAAAGTGAGGAAAAGAAATGTCCACCAAACGAGTCCTCATCCCAGAGGTAACGTCCGTGTGATTGACCCCAGCATCACCAAAGCCATCAGCTGACGCCCACTGGCAAATAAACCCTTCATCTTCCCCAGCCGGCACCCACCATCCATCTTGCAGGGACCAGCGCCAGCGTCTAGAATGATCCGCATAGAACCTCCGCGCGGAGGACCCACAAAACCCCGGGGCCAAGGGAGCGCGTGGGCTCTCAAATGAAGGCCCCAAGAGTCGTCCGCCATCCTCAGGGCTAGGAGGCCCAGGGAAGAGTTCAAACCCGAGCCGCTGAAGTCTGCCGTCTCTAGCTGAGCCCCTGCTGGGTCCCTATCCAGGCCCGGCCGCCAGGACTTTCCGACCCGCAGGGTCGCTCCCCCGGCCGGGATTCTTGGAGCCTCTAGCCTGCCTCTCGCAGTCTGCCACACCGGAGTGCACCCACATCGTGACACCGCTGGACTGGGGGGCGCGGGAGGGGTGGAAGAAGACGGACCAGAAAGCCCCCAAGGTCCGGAGGAACTCCGTCTCCGGGCCGCTCCCTCAAAGTCGCGAGCCAGGTCCGCGCCCGCGGGCAGGGCGGGAGGGCCCGGCTGGGCGCCTGCCCCGCGCGCGCTCCCGAGGCTGCCGTGACCACGGCAAGGAGCCGGGGCGGTGGGCGAGGGAGAGACGGGAGGGGCCTTACTTTTGCAGCTCGCCGCCCAGGGCTGGTAGCCGTAGTAGCCGGTGATGCGCAGGATCCGCTCCTCGATGGACGTGAGCCCCGCGGGCGCGCCGGCGAGGTCCTCCACCGAGCGCGACCATTTCAGGTCCTCCCTGATGGCCTCGTCGACCACCAAGTACTTGAGCTGCCGCAGCTGCGGGCTGATGTCGGA
>NW_007249322.1:104402-153121 GCF_000164805.1 Carlito syrichta | reverse complement strand
CGGACCCTCGCCCCGGCCCGGCTCTCCTCCTCCCCCTCCGCAGAACCACTTGGCGGGAGAGGAGGCCGGTCCACACTCAGGATGCCGAACGGATGCCCGGCATTTCGGGTGCAACGCCGAGAGGCAAAGTGACTTGCTGTACGGCCCGTGGGGATCGCTCCGTCAGGCCTGGTCCTCTGATGACGCGATCACCACATCATTTCTCTCCGCATGCATTTCTATGCCGTGCAGCTTCTAATCATTTTTCCTCGCCCCTTTCCTTCGAAAGCCATTCTCCCCAGACTACGTGATGGCCTTCCATAACGATATTTTTCACTGGGTCCAATTTAGAAGATACAGAAGTATGTACATGAAGAAGAAGATACCCATTATCCAGACCAAAATGACCGCTTCCAGTGATAAGTGTGTTCCCTTCCAGGCTTTTGTTCCGATGCAAAACACATTTTCACAGAAATTAGAATGAAACGGTACACATCGCTTTGCGTATTGCTTTTTTATATGAAAAATATTGTGTAGCAGCAACCCTGAAATAGAGGGGAACTTCAACTTGAAAGAGAACACCTGCAAAAACTTACAGCTGACACCATAATTAGTGGCGGCAGATAAGAAGCTTTCCTGCAAAGATCAGGAAAAGGGTGAGAAGGTCTCTTCTCACCACTTCTTTTCAGCATCGTGCTAGAAGTCCTAGCTAATGTAGTTAGATAAGAAAAGGATATTAAAAGTATGCTAACTGGGGGGGGGGGAGTAAAAAGAAGAAATAAAACTGCCTTTGTTCACAGAGGACATGACTGTCTATGTAAAAAAAAAAATCTCAAAAGGGAGTCACTTAAAAATTCCTCAACTAATAAGCAATTATGATAAGGTTAAAGGACCTAAAGTGAAGGTGCAAACGCCAACTGCTTTCCTATATATCAGCAATGAATAACTGAAATTTCACATTACAAACACAATAACATTTACATGAACACCCTCCCCAAAATGAGATATTTATGTATAAATCTAATAAAACATGTATGATATCTATATGAGGAAACCTACAAAACTCCAATGAAAGGAATCAAGGAAGGGCCAAGTGTGATGGCTCATGCTTGTAATCCCAGCACTTTGGGAAGCCGAGGCAGGAAGATTGCTTGAGTCCAGGGGTTTGAGACCAGCCAAAGCAGCATAGCAAGACCTCATCTCTTAAAAAAAAAAAAAAGAAAAGAAAAACTAAATAAATAGAGATATTCCCTGTTTATGGATAGGAAGATTCAGTATTAAGATGTCAGTTCTTCCCAACCTCACCTATAGATTCAATATAATACTCAGTTTTAGTTCTTCTTTTTACTCCCCCCCCCATTAGCATACTTTTAATATCCTTTTCTTGTCTAATTACATTAGCAATATAATACTCATCAAAATCCCAGGAGGTTATTTTTGGATATCAACAAACTGATTCTAAAGTTTATATGAAAAAGCAAAAGATCTGCAATAGCCAACGCAATACTAAAGGAGAAAAACAAAGTCTGAGCTGACACTTCCCGACTTCAAGACTTATGACAGCAACAGTAATTGAGATAGTGTGGTATTGGTGAAAGAGTAGCCAAATAGATAAGTGGAGAAAAATAGAGAGGCCAAGTGTTCTTCAACAAAGAAGCAAAAGAAATGTAATGGAGAAATATTATCTTTTCAATAATGGCAGTGCAACAACCAGAAATCCACAAAGCAAAAAAGAAGAAGAGGAAAAGAAAATGAATCTGGAGGCAGACCTTACATCTTTCACAACAATTAACTCAAAATGGATTGTAGCCTAAATATAAAAGGCAAAACTATTACAATCTTAGAAGATAAATAGAAAATTTAGATGACTTTGGATTTGTTTATGACATTTTAGATACAGCGTCAGAGGCATGATCCACGGAAGAAAAAACGGATAAGTTTGACTTCATTAAAAAGGAAAACTTCTGCCCTGCAAAATACACTGTCAAGACAGTGGGAAGATAAGCCACAGACTACAAACACGTATCTGATAAAGGACTGTTATCTAAAATAAGAATTCCTGAAACTCAATAACAGGAAGATGAACAATCCAATTAAAAATTTGACAAAATACCTGAACAGATATGTCACTAAAGATGACATATGATAGTAAATAAGCATATAAAAAGATACTCCACACCATACACCATTAGGGAATTACAATTTAAAATAACAAAGATGCATTACTAAACACATCGACCAGAAAGGATAAGACCCCAAGCTTTGGCAACACAAAATGCTAGCAGGATGTAGAACAACAGGAACTCTTGTGCATTGCTGGTGGGAATGCCAAATGGTACAGTCACTTTAGGAGACCATTTGGAAGTTTCTTACAAGATGAATCCTACTCTTACCATTCAATCCATAAAGCATGCTCTTTGATATTTGCCGTCCCAAATGAGTTGAAAACTTAGGTCCACACGAAGACCTGCACACAAATGTTTATAGAAATTTTATTCACAATTGTCAAGATGTCTTTCAACAGGTACATTGATAAACAAACTGTGCTATATCCATATAATGGAATTGTATTCCGTGATAAAACAGAAGCGTTATCAAGCCATAAAAAGACATGGAGGAAATTTAGAACCTGTTGCTCAGTGAAGGAAACACGTCTATAAGGCTATAAACTGTATGATTCCAAATACAGGACAACTGGAAGAGGCAAAAGTATAAAGAACATAACTCCCCAAGGGTTAGGAGTAGGAAGAGATGAACAGCCAGCACACAGTTGATTTTTTAGGGCAGAGAAACTACTCTGAATAATACTATAATGTTGGATACATATCATCACACTTTTGTCAAACCCATCCAATGTACAACATCAAGAGTGAACTTCAGTGTAAAGTATGAACTTTGGGTGATAATGAAGTGTCAATATTGCTTGATCAAGTGTGAGAAATTACCATTCTGGTGCAGGATGTTTTTGGGGAAGGGATATGTGACGGGGGAAGGTATTCAAAAACTTTCTGTGCTTTCCCCTCAAATTGTGAAACTGCGGTTGCTTTAAAAAGTAAAGCATATTTTAAATTCTTCATTCTGTTGCTTTTTTATGTCACTATATTCTCCTAAAATATTTTCTCCAGCTTTATTAAAGTATAATTGACAAATAAAAGTTGTATATACTTATAGTGTGCGATGTAATATTTTGCCATATGAGGGGGGAATCCAAAAAAACTCAGATTTTATTTATTAAAATTGTGTATTTATTCTGACATGTTTGAGCTTCAGTTACCTTCAAAGTACTCTCCGTTTGAATCGATACACCTGTTGAGGTGCTTTTTTTCACTGCTCAAAACAGTTTTGAACTCACCAGTTTGGATGCCTTTTAGTGTTTCTGTCTTTTTTTTGGTTTCACCTCTTCCACGTTGGCAAAACATTTCCCCTTGAGGACTACTTTCAGCTGGGGAAACCAAAAAAAAAAGTTGCTCAGGGTGAGATCAGGTGAATAGGAAGGGTGAGGCATGGGGGTCAGGACATTTTTGGTTAAAAGCTGCTGAACGCTCAGCACAGTGTGGGCAGGTGTGCTCATAACTCATCCATCATAAAATGGGCAAATGCATTGAAAGAATCTCCAAAAAAAAAAAAAAATCATTGAAGTCAAATGCAGCCTCTTAAAACAACACTAGCGGGTACACTGAAACTGATGGGTTCCTATACCACTTATCTAGCGGTGGAAGCCTGTTTATAAGAGGCCCGTCCTTCAAAAAATAATTGTTTTTTTATTTTTTTGGTTCCCCTTCATAGTCACCATCCTGTATAACAGACCTCCAGAAGTTATTCAGCCTGTCTAACTGAAGCAAAGTATACTTTGAGCAACATATTCCCATTTCTCCCCCTACTCCGAGCCCCTTCAACTACTACTCTACTTTCTGCTTCCATGAGTTTAACTTTTTCATATTCCACTTATAAGTGAAATCATGCATTATTTGTTTTTCTGTGACTGGCTTATTTCAGAATGTCCTCCAGGTTTATCCATGTTGTTGCAAATAACAGAACTGTCTTCTTTATTAGGCTGAATAGTATTTTGTATGTGTGTGTGTGTGTTTGTGTGTGTGTGTGTGTGTGTGTGCACACGCACGCACGCATAATATTTTACTTATTCATTCTTCTACCACTGGACACTCGGGTTGATTCCATAACTTAGCTATTGATGATAATGCCACAATGAACATGGGAGTACAGATATCTCTTTAACATATTAATTTCAAATCCTTCAGATATATCCCAGAAGTAGGACTGCTGGATCATATGGTAATTCTATTTTTAATTTTTCAGGTACCTCTATACAGTTTTCCACAATGGTTGTACTGATCAATATTCCTCCTGACATTCTCATCAGTGCTTGTTATCTTTTATCTTGTTAATAGTAGCCATTCTAAAAGGTGTGAGGTGATATTTCACTGTGGTTTTAATTTGTATTTCTCTTATCATTAGTGATTTTGAGCATTTTTTATATACCTGTTTGCCATGTTGTTGTATGTTTTCTTTTGAGAAATGTCTACTCGGGTCCTTTGCCCATTTCTTAATTGTTTTCTTGCTACTGAGCTGTTTGAGTTGCTTATATATTTTGGTAGTTTCCTATCAGACATGTGGCTTGAAAGTATTTTCTCCCATTCCATAGGTTGTCTCTTCATTCCGTTCATCCCTCTGTTGTGCAGAAGCTTTTCAGTCTAATGCAATCCCATTTGTCTATTTTTGCTTTTGCTGTCTGTGTGTTTGGTGTTGTATCCAAAAAAAATCATAAAACTAAGAGTTTTTTTTGTTAAAGATAAGCAAAATACACAAACCTTTAGGTAGACGAACTAAACAAAAAGAAAGAAGACCCAAATTGATAAAATCAGAGAGGAGACATTACAACTGATGCCATGAAATATAAAGTATCTTACAACACTACTAATATGTCAACATATTGGATAACCCAGAAGAAACGGATAAATTCCTAGAAATATATACTCTACCATAACTAAATTATGAAGAAATAGAAAATCTGAACACAGCTATTAATTTAATTAGTAAGGAGTTTGAATCAGTAGTGAAAACCTCCCAACAAAGAAAATCCCTTCAGTGGTGAATTCCATCAGACATTTAAGGAATGATTAATACCAATCCTTTTCAAAATCTACCAAAAATTTGAAGAGGAAAGAAGACTTCTAAATTCATTTTAAGAGGTCAGAATTACCATGATACCAAAGCCAGATAAAAAGGATACAAAAAAGGAAAACTATAGGCCAATATCCCTGATGAATGTGTATGAAACATTTCAACAAAATACCAGCAAACCAAATTCAACAGCACATTAAAAGGATTATCCACCAGGATCAAGTGAAATTTCTCCCTGGGATGCAAGGATGGCTAAACATACACAAATTAATTAATGTGATGCACCACATTAAGCATGAAGCATAAAGACCATACAATCCTTTCATTAAATGTAGAAAAAGCACTTGGAAAAGCTTAATATCCCTTCATCATAAAAATTCTTGACAAATTAAATATAAGAAAATTCATGGCCAACATTACACTGAATGGAGAAAAGCTAAAAACGTTTCCTCTAATGTCAGGAGCAAGACAAAAATGCCCACTCTCACCATGTTTATTCATTATAGTAGTCGAAGGTCCTAGCCAGCTCAATTAGATGAGAAAAAGAAACAAAAGGCATCTTAATTGTAATAAAAGAAGTAAAATTGTCTCTCTCCTTTTTTTTTTGAAGGTGACAAGATCTTATATATGAAATCCTAAAAGCTCCACAAAAAAACTGTTAGAATTAATGAATTAATTCTGTAAACTTGCAGGATACAAAGTAACATACAAAAAATTGGTTGTTTTTCTATACACTATCAACAACTATCTGAAAAAAAATCAAGAAAATAATCCTATTTATAATACAAACCAAAAATTAGGGATAATTTAACCAAGGAAGTGAACTATTTGTACACTGAACATTTAAGACTCTGATGAAATTTAAGAAGACACACAAATAAATGGAAATATATCACATGTTTATGACTTGGAAGAAGAATAAATATTGTCAAAATGTTCATAATACCCCAAGCTACCCATAGATTCAATGCAATTCCTATCAAAATCCTGATAGCTTTCTTCACGGAAATAGTACAAAAAATTCTAACATTTGTATGGAACCATAAAAGACCCAAATAGCCACACAATCTTGAGTAAAAACAACAAATGTAGACGCATCACACTATGTGATTTCAAAATATACTACAAAGCTGTATTAACCAAAACAGTATGGTACTGGCATGAAAATAAACATATATGTGAACAAAACTGAGAACATAAAAATAAATCCACACATTTACAGTCAATTGATTTTTGACAAAGGCACCAAGACCACACAGTGTGAAAGGGATTGTCTCTTTAATAAACAGTGTTGGGAAAACTGGATGTCCACATACAGAATGATATGATATTTGATCCTTACTTCATATCACATAATATAAAAAATCAACTCAGAGTGGATTAGAGATTTAAACATAATATTTAAAACTGTCAAACTCCTAGAAGAAAACATTGGGGAAAATCTTCTTGATATTGTTCTGGACAATGAATTTTTTGTATAAAATATTTTTATTGGTCATATTGTTATCATATGACTTTTTGATAATAAAACTTACAAAGCCATTAGTTTACAAAGTAATTAGTGTATCTGGGTGTATAAATAAAAACATTAAAATTCTCTATAATTCTACATAATTTTTGACCCTTATTTTGTGGAACATTGGGAACAAGGTCTTTCTTTCTCTCTCTCTCTCTCTCTTTCTCTCTTTCTACCTCTCCTCTCTCTCTCTCTCTCTCTCTCTCTCTCTCTCTCTCTCTCTCTGTGTGTGTGTGTGTGTGCGCACACGCATGTGCATGTGAATGTGTACTATCATGTATGCCAGAAAATTTTCTTCTTACTCCCCTTTTCAGTGACTTTCAAACAAGGCTTCTTTTTGCTTTGTACCTGAAATATCTCATCTTCAGCCAGTCTTGGACTGCCGTGAACGCTTCAGCTGGAGGACCATCAGAGGAGAATCTGACGGGATAATTACTGGGGACTGTTGTTTAAATGCGAATGTTGAATCATCATCTCTGTTGGGCACGGGAGCTGCAAATTTCACTAAATTTCCCAGGCGAACCTTGTGCACACTAATGTTCGAGAACCACTAATGTAAACAATGACTGAAGTTTTGTAAGCTCCAGAATCTTCTCCTTGCCTTTAGAAATACATTTTTCAAACTCAGGGGAAGAGCTAAGCATAACCAGAAGAGGGGAAAGAGGCCTCTCCCATTTGTTCACTATATTGGAATTCCTAGGCTTCTGTAACTCCGGGCAATGTCTTTAACCTTTCTGATAATGTTTCCTCATCTATAGAGAGGGGAAGACCTTGGAAGATTGTTATAAAGATATAATAAATTAATGCATGTAAGTGCTTAGAATAAGATCTGCACATGGCCAGTACTCATTACATCTGAGCTATTATAATTAGTTGACTCATACTCAAGTTCATCTTGACTAAAAGCCCTATTTAATTTTTACATGTGCAGTTGCTAAGCCACATTACTCTCTTCTTCACTTTTTTTTTTGTTTGTTTTAAATAAATAGCAACTTGGGGTTTGGACTGACTGGATACACTGGGGAAAGGTGTTTTAAAAAGGAAAGGAAGTTTTTCGATCTTGGCTTTGTCAGTCATTGCAATCACCACCCCAACTCTCTACTTAACTCTCATTAAGTGCCACGGGGGCACCTCTTTTGTCTCCTTACACCTCAGCCCTCTCACTTCTATAGGCAGTCCTCTTTAAGCCTTTTTAGGATGTCTATAATCCAAGTTCAATTCTTTGGTCTGGGCAGGGCAATACTGGGTGCACACGCACTAGTGAACGTTGGGACCAGCAATTGACTTTATCAGTCACGTGTGGTCAGCCAGCATTACAGCATAAAGGCCACATCACAGAGCAGTTACTATAGGTTCTTTGGTTATCCACATATCAATCAACACCTGATACTTTGCATTTTGGAATAGTACATATCAGAAGTGGGTTATTAATGGTGACATTATTTGCTTTTATAATGACATGATAAGTGTCAGGCGTGGGCTTCCTTTGGAAAATTGTAGGTATTCACAATATGTGACCTGAGTACAGTATTTCAGAGACTTCCTCCATTGGGTTACAAAGAATTTGTTGACCTTTATTATTAGTGACCGCTTTCAAGGTTTCCATCCTTTTGCCAGCCAATGAGTATAAAGATTTCTCGTTGCCCGATGACAACTATAAGAGAACTAGAACCCTGTTTTAGAATATTGCTATTTCCACCTGGAGTGAGTCTTTCATGATAGGTGTAGTCAAAGCATCTGCTAAAAACAGAATGCTTCAACTTCAAAGTTACAGAACAGGCCATATAAACTTCTTTTTAACCACATGCTTGCTAATAAATGTTTGTTTAATAACTCTGGTATAAGCTGATTTTATTATAACCTGATAGCAAAGTTATGGGTTACTAGCTTTTCATTTACGTACATAAATATCTTTCGTTGGCTAACACTACCCACCCAAAGAGCCTAAGGGCTCCCCATGCACATAAGCTGTTGCATCACTTTAAAATATGTCAAATAAAAAACAGTACATATAGGAATCTTGACTTCCCCCAAGAATACCCATGAGAGCTTCAGACAAGTTCTGCCCAGGATATTCAAAACACTCAGAATCACCAAAAGCAAAAGCGAAAATCTTTCTTTAGAAGTATTTCTCTATACTTGTGGTTCTTGTACTTAATAGTTCTCCAGAACCGCCTGAGATACTAATTTAAAATGCAGGCTCTTGTCCCCTATTCAATCATAGTGAGGGTTTCCCCACAAGTAGTCCTGGTAATCTGCATTTTAATAAGACTCTGTGATGAGGCTGATGCAGGTGATCACTGAAACTATACCTCTTAAAGACAGGAGTGCCTCAAAATTATGTGGCAGCATTTTGAAATGTTAATTGCTAGACTGCTTCTCAAATCCCTCAAGAAAAAGCTCCTGTGTATGGACTACATCTACACATTTGTAAAAGAGATTCTCTGTGATTCTTTAACATATTAATCATAGTTTTTTAAGGTCCTTGTCTTTTATCTCTAATATTGAGGTCATCTGTGGGAATGCATCTATTTTTTATTTTTCTCTTGATTGTGAGCCATATTTTCATGCTTATTTTTGTGTCTTTTTTTTGTATTCTAGACATGTGAAACACTACATAGCCTTCAGATGATTGTGTTTCCCAGCAGAGAAAGTTTCCTCCTTCTTCCGTTAAACAGATCGAGTGATGGATAAGTAATCATAATCCAAGCAGCGATTAAACTGACTTGGGATTTGGTTGCAGTTTTAGTAAAATTCTACCTCTATTTAGCCCTTTTTCTTGGAGCATAGACCTCCCAGGTTTCTGATTACAGGAAATGTATCTCTGCCATTCAGACATTCCTAACTCTTATTGCCAGCCTCTTGCACTCACAGCATTAAAAACTATAAAGTATCTTAAGAGAGATACTCTTGGCATTCTTTAGGCAGATCTTTTTTCTTCTGGTGGGTCTTTATTGCTTAGTCACCACTATTATAGAGATTATTTTGTCTTTAGAACCTTTTGATCTATCTTTCCCATGGAGAAACCTAGGGACTCTTGAAGAAGTTGTCAACTTGTCCTCCAGTTCTGTTCAACCACCAAAACTTTTGCTGATTTCACTGATATTGGGCAAAGGTCTTCTTCCAGGGTCATCTTCAATATTCATCTTGCACTCAGAATTGGCATATGCTTTCAGTAAAAAAAAAAATAGACAACAGTGGGCAATCATCAGCTTACCTTAGAATAGTTTTACTTCTCTATAATAAATTCACTGAATAATTTGTTCCTTCTACAGCTTTCTGACGCCCTTACACATACTATTTACCTGACTTTTCTAGTTGTTGCAGTGAACATGTTGGTCTGCTAAGATCTTCTACATCCTGTCTGCATGTAGATATATTCCTGATGCACATTTTTATATATGAGTATTTTTCAAAAGTAGTCATGTACTTTTATCAAAACTAACACATTTGTCAGGAAATCTTGAAATTTACTATGTAAAAAGGGAATGATCATGTGCTAGGCTCATTTTTGTAGTTGGTATTTTATTCATTTTTTGAATTATTTCTGTTTTTAGACCCAAGTAACAATAGCACCCTCTGTCAGAAGCAACTATACTTGTTTCCTGAATGAAATTATATACTTTTTATTTTCTACCCATAGTAAAACCTCAAGGAGTAAGCTCATCAAAACAGGTATTATGTTGCAAGCCAAACTAATCAAAACTTTTAAATAAGGAGTATATCCTTCATATAAGTTTCTACAACTTGCAACTGGCTCTGTGTATTCACAAGTTCCACATTGTCAGATTTAACCACAAATCGATATACTTGAAAGAAAGAATACAAAAAACAAATTTAAAAAACCAACACAGTAAAAGAACTTTTTACATAGCATTTACAATTGTATTAGGCATTATAAGTAATCTGGAGGTGATTAAAAGTATATGGGAGGATGTGTGTAGGTTATATGAAATACCATGCCAGCCTGGCTCGGTGAGTTAGCCTGTAATCCCAGCACTTTTGGAGGCCGAGATGAGCGTATTGCCTGAGCCCACGGGTTCAAGACCTGCCCAGGCAAATTGACAAGACCTCATCTCTACAATAAATCAAAAATTAGCTGAGTGTGGTATCGCGCGCATGTAGTTCTAGCTACTTGGAAGACTGAGGTGGAAGGATTGCCGGAGTCCAGCAGGTTGACACTGGGATGGCCATGAGTGTGTCATGGCACTCCAGCCTGGGTGATGGAGTGAGACTCCAACTCAAAAAAAGAAAAACAGACAGAAATACCATGCCATTTGATATAAAGGACTTGGATATCTGCAGATGTTAGTATCTGTCAGGTTGATGGGTGACGGAGGATGTCCTGGAACCAATTACCCATGGATACCAAGAGATGATCAGTAAATAAGAGTTTAACTCACTGACTAAATAGTACTTTATTAAAACTGTGTTTTTTTTTGACATGGGAATAATTTATTCTTATAAAAGGTCAAAGTTCCCTGAAATATTTAAGACACACACACGAACACACACACACACACATACACACACACACACACACACACACACACACACACACACACTTTAAAATTTAACTGAGTTCATGCCACATGCTAGGTTCTGTGATGGAGTCTAGTAATACAAATAAGACATTTTCTGCCCTTAATGAACACTTACTATAATAAATAAGCAAACAATTGCAACGTAGCATAATGAAGGGCATGATTAAGGTATGCCACTGGTTCTATGGAAGCATGCAGTAGGAATTTTCAAGTCAGTGCTAGGAGAAGAGTGAAGAAGGAGATGGAATATCAAAGCAATGTCAGATAAGGATTCTTAGATGACACACAGACTAGTTTGAAAAATGAATAGAAATTATCTAGGAAAAGAAGAAGATGTTGTTACAGGAGAAAAAAGCAATAGATGCAATGGTTTGAAGGTGTGAGAAAGCAACCTGTTAGGAGAGCCCAATATGAATGGGGAAGCTTTATAAGTGGGAGTACAGAGGCATGCAGGGTCAGATCAAGACGAACTTTGTAAACAAAGACACCACTATTTCTCCCCGGATTACTGAAGCAAGATCCTAACTGGTCTCCCCACATCCACACTCTTTTCAACTTCCTTAGCCACAGTAAATTGTTTCGAAGGTCAAACTGATCACATCACTCCCCGGTGTAAAACTCGATGGTGTTTCATCTTATTTCTTTAAGCTGGGGACCCCGATCGTTAACCTCACTCCTTCTGAGCTGCTCCCGCCTTGCACTCTGTAGCTGTTCTCCATCCACACCAGAGCTTGAAGCCCATGGAGTGTGTTTTACTTGCTTTTGCCTTCAGAATGGTGCACAAGACACCATCCCTGCCCGGAAAAGCCTACCCACCTCCCAAGCCCATTGCCATGTCAACTTCTTCGCCTACTTTGAATCTTCTGCTCAGACTCTCTCTTCACTAGGAGGCCTTTTCTGACCAGGTCCTTCCTATACAGGCCTATGGCACCCTCTAATTGCTTTTACAAGCTTCTTAGAGCTTTATTACTGATTAAGTTACCAGGTTATCTGGATAGTACCTGTCTCCCTTACTAGGGAGGTAGAGATTCTTTTGATTTCATTGTGACCCTCATATCTAATGTAATACCTGTGTAGGTTCTGCTAAAAAAAAAAAAAAAAAAGTGAAACAAGTGAAAGAATGAAAAAAATGAGGGAGTAAAACAGTAATTGAACAATAAGATATGTGAGGCATGAAGAGCATGCATTTTGCAAAGTTTATTTAGACTGTCTGTTCCTGTCAGTTTCCATTTCTAAGATTACACTAGATCCTTCACAAAAAGGTTGGCAGGGGGGAGTCTTCTAATTTTCTTCTAGCCCATCTCTTCTGGGGCTGTAATGTCAGCTTTTCTACAATCCTAATTTTGCAGCTCAGACTGTACGGGTAGCAGCCATGTGTCCTGAATTTTCTAAGTCATTCATTATTTCAAACTTTTTGTTCCAGTGTTCTCAGAAAGTAAGTCCTCATTGCCAGGCAATGTGCCACAATTTTTGGTTCACAAAATGTAGTTGCTATGATATATACCTCTGATATCCCTAGAGAAGGTATATAGATTATGATAGATAGATACATAAATAAAAAGCATCCCACATATGCTGCCTTTTGTTTATCTGGTCCCAATAAATGGTAACTTCCTTTCATTGAGGGACCATGTTTTTCATTTCTAACTCCTTCAGCACTGAGTGACTGAGTGAATGTTATTAGTGAATTAATCACTAGTGAATTATTAGTGAATTAGTGATTAGTATCACGAAGAGGAAAGTAGATTTCTAATGCTGCACAATATGCACTAAGAAAGACGTCTTTACTCAGACCCTACAAACATTGGATCAGACCAGCTAAGATCAGTATCTTTAGCCATTATAATAACACGACTGTAGCAAGACAATTCTATGCTTCAAAGTATTCCTCTGTGTTTGTTAAAGCATTATAAGAAAGAGATGAATTCAAGAGATAATGATAACTTGTAAAGAAAAAAAAAGAAGAAGAAGGGAAAAAGAAACAGATACAGTCTAGATATTTGGAATCTTGACAGATTAGAAAAGTCAATTCCTTTTAGACCCTAAAGCTGAGACTTTAAAGGGTCTGAAATGTGAAGTGTGAACCTTCTCAGATTAACATGTATGATCTTCCCCAATCCTACTAGCCTAGTGTAGTTGCCTTTAAATTGAAGTAGATAATTTGTGGCTAAGAAAGCAAAAAAGTAAGGCACACATGAGAACTATGCCTGGAAAAAAAATTGGACATGTTGATGGCACACAAAACCAACTGGAAGCCAACAAAAAAGTTTTTAAGAGAAATATATAGCCAAAGAAAATACAAGCCCCGACTAAAAATGCCTTTGGCTATTAGACACCTCATACAAACTTTGGGCCCTGACTTAGAAAGGGAAATAGCCTGAAAAGTTTTATCGATCTCAAAGCGAGTGTCCTCAACACTGATTTCAGTTATAGCCAAGAAGCATAATGGAAAAAAATTAACTTCCTTGAGGACTGAGCCAAGGTCCATGGAGAGCAATGAACAAGGGATTCTTGCTTAAGAGCAGAATCTGGATTTAGTCAAATAATTAATTTTCACTAGCTCCAGTGTAGGGAGCCATTCCAGTGTCTGTGCTATAGGATCTCATCATTGCTATGGACCAGAGACATCTATGTTTCCTCCTTCCCTTTTTCCAGGGAGTGTTTGTTGCTGTCATCTGTCCTTATTCCACTATTATACCTTGAGTGGGTGTAAAAAAACAGACAAATTGTCTTTTTTACTTAAAGATGGCGTCAAGTAGGTACATTTGAATCTGAGAAAGAAGAAAGTTGAAAACATATTACTGGAGGAAAGCCTGAATTTTGAACTGGATACAGTGACTCAATGGGACACTGAGTTGCTTTCTTAAGGGAAGGGGTGATCCTATATGCTCATAGAGTGATAAAATGGATACTTGGTCGCTGGGGCAGAGATAATAATTTCTATTTGTCAAATCTATTTAATCCATCCTAGATAGCCTAGCCTAGGCATAAGCCCACTTATCTGAACCTCCCTTAAAAATGAGGCTATATGATGCATCCTTGCCAAGCGGATGTGGAAAGAAGTTAAATGTGCTACTTGCAAACTTGATCCTTGTAACTCCTTGAGGATACTTTACATGTTCTCTTTTTGCTTTGGTCCTTGGAATGATGAAACCACCAGGAGGAAGAAGTCTGGGTCCCTGAGTGTTTGGAAGGGAATTGCCTTGGAAAACCATCTTATTAGGGACATACGCTTTGGACATATCATGAGCAAAAGGTAAGACTTTAATTGTATTAAAAATAAAAGTACTTTTTAATGTGTGAGAACCCACTGGCATTTCAGTTTCTTTGTTAATGCAGCATAAGAGCATTTTTGAGCTCACCTCAACTAATACAATGTGCCAGCACCCATTTTTTATGGTTCTCCTCTCAGCTTTTACTTGGCTCTTTATTTCCTCTCAGCTTCATGCTTCTGACCAGGCACAGAGAGCTGTCCAGAATTGGAACAGAGGCACAGGCAGAATCCACATGGAGCCTGGGGAACCCCAGTTCTCTGTAAGCCCGGGTGCTGGTGACTGACAATCCCGATCTACCTGTGGAAGGACTCTGCAAAAGACATCCTGGGTGGTCTGTGCCATGTGGTTGCTCCCGTTCTTCCCTCTAGAGCCTCCAGCAGGGGCTATGCACCCACCTCGGGGGCATTTTTCTAGCTGTGCTGGCATCTGTTGTGGCCCCAGACCCAGGCTGCCATCGCTGCATAGCTCCTTCCTTCCACGGAGCAGCATGGGAACCAGGAGGCAGTGCACCTCTGTGCAACACAGTGGCAGTGGTCCCATCCATTTGCAGTCTGAAGGAGACATATCCATTCTTCACTAACAAAGCAGCTGCTTCGCTTCTACCCCAGGGCAAAACGGGGCAGACCTGCCTAAACGGGAGGAGGTAACCTCGTATGCTAAGTACAACTGTACCAAAGTAGAATGAAGGGATCCTCCTGCCTGCCTGCCAATCGTACTGACAAGACCTGTAGGCTGGGTGGGGTGGATGGGACACTGGATCTCCTAGAAACCCAGGGCCCCTGGCACTTGTGCTAGAGGAAGGGAAAAGCCTCTGAACTGAAGGAAAGGGCATTCCCAGACTGCACCAGACTGCACCAGTGAAGTAGTGCCAGATGGATACCCCCCAGTTAACTACCCTTCCTGCTGCATTGGCCCCTCCCATAGGTGGACCAGGGGAGGAAATTCAGTCAAAAACAAAATACAAAAACAAAAAACCCACAAATCACCACTCCAATCATAACATCTTTATCTAATAAAAAATAACAAAAAAAATAGAAAGAGAAGAGTCTGTTCTCACAAATGAGAAAAAACCAGCAATTTCCCAAATGATAACAAGTCAATACACGCAAAGGGGTTTTCCAGCTCTCAAGCAATGGAAACCCATCCAGAGTGATCTGTCTCTGACGACATATAATTTAGACTATGGATGGCAAAGACATTCAATGCAATCCATGAGAAAGTGGACACATTTTCAGTGTGTGAAATTAGTCAGACCACAAAAGCATTGCAAGAAGTGAAAGCTAAACTAGCTATCATAAGACAAGAACAAACCAAACTTCTGGAAATAAAGAATTATGTCCTGGAATTTCAAAGCACAATAGCAAGCCTTAACAACAGAATCAATCAGGATTATTGAACTAACCCAGTCTAACAAAAACAAGGAGAGAAGACTTGAGAGAGCTAAAATTATAAAACAAGGTCAAATTTACTGTTGATTGGTATCCCTGAGAAAGGGGAACTGAGAGCACACTGGAACAAGCCTTCCAAGATGTAATCTAAGAAAACCTCTCCTGTCTTTCTGGAGAGGTAGCCATACCGACACAAGAGATTCAGAGAAATCCTGTAGTTATTACACTTGAAGACCAAACCTAAGGCACAAAATAATCTGACTCCTCAAGGTGACCATGAAAGAAAAAATTCTAAAGGCATTTAGGGAGAAGAGATAAATCACCTACCATGGAAGACCCATCAGAATTACATCAGACCTCTCAGCAGAAACCCTTCAAGCCAGAAGGAATTGAGGATCCCATCTTTAAGATTCTTAAATAAAAGCAATTCCAGACAAGAATTTCCTATACTGTCAAGCTAAGCTTTATTAATAAAGGATAATTAAAATCCTTCTCAGACATTCAATTCTTAAGAGAATATGCTACCTCCAGACCAACCCTTCAAGAGATGTGTAAGAAAGATCTAAGCACAGAAAAAAAAGAATGGTTCCACTTATTGTAGAAGCATAGGTAAACACAGAGTTTACAGACCATAAAAAATAACCACAAGGCCTAGAACTCAGAGCAACCTTTTAATAACAATATGATAGGAACAGACCCCCACATATCAATAAATATCTTAAACATGAAAAGACTAAATGTGCCATTCAAAAGACATAGAGTGGAAAATTGGATACAGAAACATTACCCATCCTTCTGCTGCATTCAGGAAACCCATCTCACTGCAAATACACCAATAGACTCAGAGTAAAGGGCTGGAGAAAAACCTTCCAAATAAATGGAAAACAAAAATGAGCAAGAGTAGCTATTCATATATCAGAAAAAGCAGACTTTAAACCAATAAAAGTCAAAAAGACCGGGACGGGCACTACGTAATGATAAAAGACTCAATCCCCCAGCAAGAAATGTCCATCTTTAATATATGCACTTATCATAGGAACACTCAGATTTACAAAACAATGGCTAATTAAAAGACATAGCTGTATAATGATAGTTGGATATTTTAATACTCTGATAATAGCCTTAGACAGAGAAAACAAAGAAATCCCAAACCTTAACTTGACACTCTATCAATTAGGTCTATTAGACATTTACAGAACAATTCACCCAACAACCACAGATTATACATTTTTCTCATCAGCACATGGAACATACTCCAATATCAGTCACACACTCACACATAAATCAAGCATGGACAAATTTCAAGAGGTTGAAATCATATCAAACATCTCAGATCACATCAGAATAAAAATAAATATCACCAACACACACAAATATGTGGAAATTAACATGCTTCTAAATGATTTTGGGGTTAACACAGAAATCAAGAGCAAAATAAAAAGATTCCTAGAAACTAATGTAAACAAAGATATAACATACCAAAACCTCTGGGATATCATGAAACCATGAAAGAAGGAAGCTTATAACATTGCATGCACAGGTCAGGGAAATGGAGAGGTCGCAAGTAAACAATCTAACATTGCATATAAGGTAGCTGAAAAGGCAAGAGTCATCCAATCCCCAAATCAATAGAACAGTGGAAATCATCAAAATAAAATCACAGCTAAATGAAATAGAGATCAGAAAATTATACAAAGAATCAGAGAGATGAAAACCGTTTCTTTGAAAGGATAAATAAGATTGACAGACCCCTGGCCAGATTAACAAGAAAAGAGAGAGAGAAAGTTTAAATAAACACAACTAAAAATGAAAAAGGCAATGTTACATTTGACCCTGAAGAAATACAAAAGTTTGTCAGACGTTACTATGAATATCTTTTTGCAAGTAAATCTAGAGGAAAGAAAATCAAGAGAAAATGGAGAAATTTCAGGCAATACAAAATCCCACAAGATTGAAACAGGAAGAAATTGAAACCATAAATATACCAATAACAATCCAAGAAATCCACTCAGTAATAACAAGCCTCCCTGCTTAAAAAAAAAAAAAAAAAGGTCCTAGATTGACTGGTTTCTCAGCTGAATTCTATAAGACATACAAAGAAGAGCTGATACCAATCCAGTTGGAAGTATTCTAAGCAATTGAGAAGGAAGAAACTCTTCTTATCTTACTCTATGAGCCAAAAAGATCCTGATACCCCAAAATGACAAAGTCCCAAAAAGGAGAAACAACAACAACCAAAAAACTTCAAGCCAATTTCCCTGATGACATAGATACAAAAAATCTTAAGATTCTAGCAAATCGCATCCAATGGCCCATTAAAAAGATCATCTATCATGACCAAGTGAACTTCATTCTTGGGATGCAAGGCCATATGCAAATCAATAAATGTATCCACTACATATAAACAAGTATGAAACTAGGAACCACATGATCTCACCAGATGCAGAAAAAGCACCCAATAAAATCTAACATAACTTCTTGAAAAAAAAAAAAAACTTCAAACATCTAAGAATCAAAAGAACATTTCTCAAAATAATAAGAGCCATCTATGACAAACCTGCAGCCAACATTATATTTAATAGGCAGAAGTTGGAAGCATTCCCACTATGAACTGAAACAAGTCAAGGATGTCTGTTCTCTCTATCCCCCCTCATTCAACATAGTCCTGGAAGTCCTAGCCAGAGCAATCAGGCAGAAGAAAAAAATTAAGGGTATTCAAATAGGAAGAGAGAGCGTTAAATCATTCCTCTTTGTAGATGATATGACTTTATATCTTGAAAGCCCTAGAGAGTCTGTCAAAAACCTCCTTGCACTGATAAACAGCTTCAGTAAAGTCTTGGGATACTAGATCAATGTGCAAAAATCAGTAATTTTCTATACACCAACAATAAGCAGGCTGAGACTCAAATTAAAAAAGCACAATTACATTCACAATAGCCACACACACTCAAATAAAAGACTTCAGCACTCATCTAACCAAAAAGGTAAAAGATCTATATGAATGAAAACTACAAAACACTGCTCAAAGAAATCAAAGGTGATACAAACAAATAGAAGAACATCCCATGCTCAAGAATTGGAATAATGTCCATTCTACCCAAGGCAATCCACAGGTTCAACACAATTCCTATCAAACTATCAGGGACTTAAATATGAAACCCCAAACAATAAGAATCTTAGAATACTTCTACTCTGTTGGTGGGAATGTAAGCTAGCATTGTTTTTCACAGATCTGGAAAATATAGAAATTAATATGGTAGCAAAAAAGACCCTGAATAGCTAAAGCATTCCTCAGCAAAAATAACAAAGCTGGAGGCATCGAACTTCCAGATTTCAAATTTTACTATAAGGCTATGGTAACCAAAACCATATGGTACTAGTACAAAACTACACACATATGCCAATGGAACAGAACAGAGAATCTGGAAATAAAATCATGGGCCTTCAACCAAGTCACCTTTGACAAAGCTGACAAAAACAAACATTGGATAAAGAAAACCATATTAAGCAAATGGTGCTGGGAAAACTGGCTAACCATGTGCAGAAGAATGAAACTGGACCCCTATCCATCACCATACATAAACATTAACTTAAAATGGATCAAGGACTTAAATGTGAAACCTCAAACCATCATAATCCTAGAAGAAAACGTAGGGAATACCCTCCTGGACAGCGTAGGTAATAAATTCATAACCAAGTCCTCAAAAGCAAAGACAAAAAAAATCTAAAATTGACAGTTGGTATTTTATCTAAATATGTTTATCTAAATATGCTAAAATGTTTTTGCCCAACAAAGTAAGAGACAACCCACAGAATGGGAAAAAATATTTGCAAGCTATGCATCAACAAAGGTCTAACATTCAGGACCTATAAAGAACTCAATTGAATTGACAGGGAAAAAATAAATAACACCATAAAAAAAGTGGACAAAGGTGGAGCGTGGTGGCTCAGCCTGTAATCCCAGCACTTTGGGATGCTGAGGCAAGAGGATTGCCTCAGCTCGGGAATTTGAGACCAGCTTGGGCAACTTGGTGAGACCTCGTCTCTTCAATAAATTACAACAAAACCTAGCCAGGCATGGTGATGTGCATCTGTAGTTCCAGCTGCTTGGAAGGCTGAAATGGAAGGATCACCTAAGCCCAGTAGGTTGAGGCTGCGGTGACCGTGAGCATTCCACTGCACTCCAGCTTGGACGACAAGAGTGAGAATCCAACACACACACACACACACACACACACACACACACACACACACACACACAAAGTGGACAAAGGACATGAGCAGACACTTCTCAAAGGAAGACAGACAAGCAGCCAACAAATGTAAGAAAAAATGCTCACAAATCATCAGAGAAATCCAAATCAAAACCACAATGAGACACCACTTCACACTAATAAGTATGGCTATCATTAAAAACTCAAAACAAAACAAAACAAAGCAGGTGTTGGCAAGGCTGCAGAGAAAAGGAAACACTTCTGCACTGTTTGTGGGAATGTAAGCCAGTTCAACCTTTGTGAAAAGCAGCATGGAGACGTCTCAAAGAATAAACATTGAGCTACCACTCAACCCCACAATCCCACTCCTACCAAAAAGACAGCTGTATGCATAGGTTTATTAGCAAAAACATGGAACCAACCCAGATGCCCATAGAAAGCAGACTAGATAAAATGTGATACGTATACATGATGAATACTAAGCAGCCATAAAGAAGAACAAAATCATATCATTTGCAGCTGGAGACCGTCCTTCTAAGTGAACCATCACAGAAACAAAAACTATTGAATACTGCATGCTTTTATTAATAAGTAGTCACTAAGCCAGGCTCAGTGGCTCAGCCTGTAATCCCACGCTTTGGGAGGCTGAGGTGAGTGGATTGCCTGAGCCCGCGGGTTCAAGACCCGCCTGGGCAACTTGGAGAGACCTCATCTCTACAATAAATCAAAAAAACCAACCGGGCATGGTAACACGGGCCTGTAATTCCGGCTACTCGGAAGGCTGAGGCAGAAGGAGCCCAAACTTCACCTTCACACAACATACTTATGTACCAAGTCCTCACATGTATCCTGCAAGTCTAAAATAAAAATTTAAAAAATATTTAGCTGGGCGTGGTAGTGTGTGCCTGTAGTTCCAGCTACTTGGAAGACTGAGGTGGAAGGATCGCTGGAGCCCAGCAGGTCGAGGCTGCGGTGACTGGGAGCTTGCCACTGCCCTCCAGCCTGAGTGACAAAGTGAAATTCCAACTCAAAAAAAAAAAAAAATAGCATCAAAAAGAGTAAATACCTCCAGTGGCCCAGAGCTCATGCCTCTCAAGAAGCTTTGGCTGCTGATGGATAACTTAAAACCCCAGCGCCACTTTCATTTTGAATTTCATTGAACTTTTGTTTCTTTTTCTTTTTTTTCCTAATAATTCTTTACTAATTCTAAGGATGCTATGTGAGTGGAGAGAAACAACAAATACCTCGATAGAGAAAAAGGAGTGAGAGAAGACAGATATGTCCACAGCTCCTCTGCTGGAGAGGACAGGCATCAGACCCTGGCCCTTCTGCTTCTGGCCTCACTGTGGTTTGTGCTTGCTTTGATATTCAGTAGGTGCTGGAGAGTCACAACCACGCCATCATGGTCCCCCTGAGCCATTTCACTCTCCTCAGTGATGCCAAAGCCTCTGTTTGAGGGAATGTCGGTGACTGCCTGTTGAGGCCCCATGCCCTCCAGGACCTCCCAAGGCTGCAGGGAAATAAGATGATTCAACATGTGCATTCAACATGTCACAGTCTTTCACAGTCAAATCCCTTAATCTACTTGAGATACTGCTGCTGAAAACTGTATTATCTCCTGGGGTGAGCAGAGACGAAGTGCACAGACATACACATATGCAATCCTGAATATCATTTCAGGAAATTCAGACACCTTCTGAAGATCATCTTAACTTAAGTCTTTAGGCCTTACAGCAAAACTGAGTAACTGTCCTTTTTCATTTAATTGAAATCCAAGAATTTCTTGAGCACTGACTCTGGCCAAACACAGTGTTAGTCAGGGGCAAATGCAAATGGGAAGCACAGTTTCTAACCCTAAGGACACACTCCATTTAGTGGGGAAACAGACTTACGCTTAATCTTAATAGGGTCGTGTCTTACATGCTATCACTGGTAAACGTGCTACTAGTGAGATGAGATGAAGGACCCAGTTGTGAGTTGGGATGTACTTGACAGCCTCTTACAGTGTCAAGTCTATGACATTCAATTTCATCATTGCATTCTTGCTACCCTCCATACGATGATGCTAATGACATTTATACACCGTAGAATTGGAAATGTTGATGATACATAGCTATATAATCCTACATGGTAATTTCATTAACTTCCAAATACCTCAGTGTCCTTTTAAAAAAAAATGAGCATTGTGCTAGATGATTTCTCAGGTTAATTCCAATTCTTTTTCTATAATTCTATGCAAAGCGAATTGAATTTTGTTTGTTTCTGACATGCCTATTCAAAGCCTCTTGTTAAGTAAGATGTTTGTAGTAGTTTTTGTTGGAGATATTTTGTCACTGCAGGGGCTGGTGGGCATCCTGACCCATCCATTGCATTGAAAGTAAGGCCAGTTGGTATGTGTCCTGTGAGCACAGAGAGGAGGTGCTTGCACACAGGTTTAGGTGGATGAAATCAGTATCATGCCCAGAGAGGGAAAATTCCAAGGATCAAAGTCAGAAAAGCGGGTCCCAATGAAATTTCAGATGAAAAGGGTTGAAAAAGGTTTCAGGAGGCAGACTGCAAAACCAGAAGATCAAAGATTCAGGCGTCAGTGGATTCAAACAGAAAAGCAGGTGGGAGTCTGGGCAAATAGCAGGAATCATGAGCTGTTGCCAAGGTAGGGCTTTCCTGTGTTCTCAGCAGCATGTGCTCAGTGGCTGAACACACTTAGAAGCCAGAGAGTGGATCAGCATAAGCACATTTCCACCGTGGTTTCTGCCACCCCTCTCTCCATGTTTGCTTCTATTTCCTTGCTATCACTATTGGTAAAGAGTTTTCCATGTGCTAGGCTCCCAGTGATCTCTTTTTAACAATGATTTGTTTACAATGACAGTTTTAGCCAACACTTAGTAATCCAGAAGAGTAGAAAAGAGACAGTGTGTATACGATGGGATTCTCACATTATTTAAAATTTCTACTTCAACCAATAGCTTTAATTAAGATCCCGTCAAATGGTTCAATGGAATTGCCAGTAAATAACCAAACTGAGTGGCTTGGATATTTACTCTTCATTGGCCATTAATAGACAGGAGATGAGTGAAGCTTACGCTTTGGTAACTTTCATCTGATATGTGTGGTATTCCTGTTCTCTGTAAATAATTTTCTCTGGCAGTTATTCTGCTGGAGCTTCATGGGAGGGGAAGAGCTAGGTCATCCTGGGAAATAGAAAGAGAATGTACTGTTAGGGAAGGCTTGTCCAAACAGAAAGGAGAGGGAGCCTCCCATCTGGATTATGGGAGACAAGAGAGAGAAAAAAGAAGGCAAAGGCCAAGATTTAAATTTCTTGTAAACAGTACAGCCTCTATGGAAACAAAAATGGAGGTTCCTCAAAAAAATAAAAGTAGGAATACCATATTATCCAACAATCCCACTGCTGAGTATATATATCCAAAGGAAATGAAATCAGTACATAAAAGAGATATCTGCACTCCCATGATTATTGCAGCAGTATTCACAATAGCCAATATATAAAAATAACCAAAGTGTCCATCAACAGATGAATAAATTTTTAAATATATACACACAATGGAATACTCTTCAACTGTAAAAAAAGAATGAAATCTGGTCATTTTCAGCAACATGGATGAGCTTGAAGGACATTATCTTAAATAAAACAAAGCAGGCATACCTTGGCATCTTCCTAACTGGAGAAGTGAAAGATGTTTACAACAAAAACTACAAAACACTGGACACAGAAGTCAAAGATGACACAAACAAATGGAAAAAATATTCCATGCTCATGGATTGGAGGAATCAACATTGTTAAGATGCTCATCCTACCCAAGACAATCTACAGATTCAATGCAATACCCATTAAATTACCAACATCATTCTTCTCAGACCTGGAAATGACAATACAGAAATCTATATGGAAACATAAATGACCACGAATAGCCAAAACAATCCATAACAAAAGAAACAAAGTGGGAGGTATCACTCTTCCAGATGTTAAGCTTTATTTTAAGGTTACGACAATCAAAACAACCTGGCATTGGTACAAGAACAGGCTTGTAAACCAATGGACCAGAACAGAGATTCTGGAAGTAAAATCTCAATTTCTCAACGAACTCTTCTTTGACAAAGTCTTCACCATCAGCCACTGGGGAGAGGAGAACCTATTCAGTAAATAGTGCTGGGAAAACTGGCTGACCATATGCAGAAGATTGAAACAGGACCCCTACAGGTCACCATACACAAAAACAACTCCAAATGGACCAAAACCCTAAATGAAAAACCTCAAAGAATCTTAGAAAACACAGGAGACACCCCTACGAAAATTGAAATAAGCAACCAATCCCTGATCAAAACCCTAAAAGCCCATGCCATAAGAGATAAGTTTGACAAGTGGGACTTCATCAAACTGAAAATCTTCTGCAAAGCAAAAGAAACTGTCAAGAGAGTGGGGAGACAGCTCATAGAATGGGGAAAAATATTTGCCAACTGTATATCTGACAAAGGCCTAACATCCAGGATCTACAAGGGAACTCAAATGTGCTGGGAAGAAAAAAAACAGTACCATTAAAAAGTGGACAGCCGGGCTCGGTGGCTCAACCTGTAATCCCACGCCTTTGGGAGGTTGAGGTGAGTGGATTGCCTGAGCCCGCGGGTTTGAGACCCGCCTGGGCAACTTGGCGAGACCTCATCTCTACAATAAATCAGAAATCAGCCAGGTGTGGTAGTGCGCTCCTGTAATTCCGGCTACTCGGAAGGCTGAGACGGAAAGATCGCTGGAGCCCAGTGGGTCGAGGCTGCAGTGGCCGGGAGCAGCCACTGCACTCCAGTCTGGGCGACAGAGTGAGACTCCAACTCCAAAAAAAAACAAAACAAAAAAAAGCAGACAAAAGACATGAATAGACACTTCTCTAAAAAAGACATGTGAACAGACACATGAAAAAATGCTCAGCTTTACTAATCATCAGAGAAATGCAAATCAAGACCGCATTGAGATACCACCTAACTCCAATAACACTGACCATCATTAATAAAACAAAAAACAACCGATGCTGGTGAGGATGCAGAAAAAAGGGAACACTTGTACACTGTTGGTGAGAATGCAAACTAGTTCAACTTCTATGGAAAACAGTGTGATGATTCCTAAAAGAACTAGAAACTGATCTTCCATATGACCCAGCAATCCTCCCTTCTGGGAATATACCTGGAGGAACTTAAGCCACTCTGCAAAAAAGATGCCTGCACATGCATGTTTATTGTGGCATTATTATAATAGCAAAAACATGGAGCCAACCATGCTGCCCATTGAAACTGAACTGGATAAAAAAAAAATGTGGTACAGATTCACAATGGAATATTACACAGCCATAAAGAAGAGCAAAATTATGGACTTCACAGCAACTTGGATGGATTTAGAGTCCATAATATTCGGCGATTTTTCACAGAAACAAAGAACAGAGTACCACATGTTCCCATTCCTATGCGGACCCTGAACATTTACCATAATACTACAAGAAAGAGATTGGCAGTGACTGGAAATTGCCAAGGTAGGAGGAGGACACATCATGATCTCAAACCAGGCAAAGTGGGGACTAAAGGGAGGCCCAAACTTTACCTGTATGGCGACCACTTGAATATTTAATCCTGAATTGTATCCCACATCTTAAGTAAATAAAAAAATAATAGAGCCAAAACAAAAAAGAAAGAAAGAAAGAAAAAGAAAAAGAAAGAAACCAGGCATAGAAAGAAAAATATCAAGTTCTTACTCTCACGTGGGAGCTAAAAGGTTGATCTCATGAAGGAAGAGTATAGAATAGTGGTTACAAAAGACTGGGAAGGGTGTGGGGAGTGGTTATGAAGAGAGGATGGTTAACGGTTACAAAAATAGAGTTAGATAGAAGAAATCATTTCTAGTGTTCGATAGCAACGTAGGGTGATTATAACTAACAATAACTGAAGGTGTATTTCAAAATAGCTAGAAGAGAAGATTTGAAACGTTCCCAACACTTCAGAAATAGTAAATGTTTGAGTTGATGGATATCCTAAGTACTCTGATTTAGTCAGGCCACATTGTATGCTCAAATCAAAATATCACATGTACCCCACAAATGTACACTTATCATTTATCAGTGAAAAAACAATTTTTTATTTCTCCCTAGACTTGAGACTACATGCTCAGGGGTGGGGTCAAGGCGCTATAAAAACTTCCTAAACTTCCTGGTGGCTATGGGAGACACCAAGAACATCAGAGCTTGTGGCGTATTTCTCAGGGTGTAACAGAAGAAGGCTGTAGATTTTTAACATAGGACGACCTACTTTTGGTACTTCTGGTAACCAGTAGGAAAGTAGACAGATGTTTTGTGTGCTACTTCTAGATTTGGAAGCTACTTACAGAGAGAGAGAGAGAGAGAGCGAAACACACTAGCCCCTGGTCACCCAGTGCTGGCTGCGTGCCCCAATCCTGAGAAGATAAGCAGATTTTAAAGATCTGCAAGAGGAAGGCCCTTGACTATAGGACACAATGACTAAAGGCAATGGCAAAGTCAGTAGTCCATAGCAAAAAATACCATCGGACTCCAAAAGGCTGGATGGGGCTATTTTCACCTCAGAGGATGCTGGTCCCAGCCTGCCCCAGCCTGCCATTCTGCAACTGGAACCAAAAAGGATTCAGACAACCCTGTATTGATCAAAAGACACTGTTGACTATCTCATACAAGGCATCCACTAAGAGGAGAAGGGGAAGGGGTAAAACTCAGAAAGTAATTGTTTTAACATGGAAGGACACCGTTTAAACTGCAAAAGACAGATACACTGTTAATTGCCAAGTCTGAGTCTCCCCACTACCCAGTGAGTTGGAAAAAAGGTAGATTATGGTAAAAGTCAATTTTTCTTTGCACATCTAAGGGCAGAATGGAAAATCTATGACATGATCTACTACCAATCAGGGAAAAGATTTGGACACAGGCAGCCTAAAGAACAAATAACTAAGATAACGCAGAAGCAGGATGATTATCTTCTGAATAATTAAAATCTTTTGATGAACAGAACTTTCCACTATTCTCACAGAGAGAAAATTTTGTTTCTGGGAGGGTAAAAACATGCCTGGGTTCAATCCCACCCTAACAGCAGAGATGGAGGTGGACTCACAGACATTGAGGCCCACTGCTACATTTTAAGTTCATTTTACTCTTTTTTTTTTTTTTGAGTTAGAGTCTCATTCTGTCGCCCAGACTGGAGTGCAGTGGCCGCTCCCGGCCACCGCAGCCTCGCCTGCTGGGCTCCGGCGACCCTTCCACCTCAGCCTTCCGAGTAGCCAGAATTACATGCTTGGTAGCATGCGCTACCAAGCCCGGCTGATTTTTTGATTTATTGTAGAGATGAGGTCTCGCTGTCCAGGCGGGTCTCGAACCCGCGGGCTCAGGCAATCCACTCACCTCAGCCTCCCAAAGGCGCGGGATTACAGGGTGAGCCACCGAGCCCGGCTTCATTTTACTCTTTTAAAAACTCATCTCATTAAATATTTTCTCACACGTTAACTGGTTTTTGTGCATTGTATCCTTAACGGCCATGATCTGGATGGAAAGACTGAGAATCAGCAATCAACTCATGTGAATTGGCACCAGGTGGGGCACACGAGAGTTCAGTGTGGGACTGTTTTCTCCTTGGGCTCATGTAACCCCTCAGCTCTGCAGAACCAGTGCTCAATGGTCACTCACAGAGTAGCTTTCCTCTAACAATGAGGTGGCACTTGGGTGGCTATTTAACTCCAGAGCTAATGCTGCAAGTAGATCTTATTTTCAGAATTAATCAAAGGGCCAGAAACTTTGGTGAAGTTGCAAAAATCAGGAGTGGTAAAGATTCATCCCACAGGAGGTAGATGGAAAGAAAGCTCTAGACTTCATATTCTTAGAGTGCAAAGACAGAGTAGCAAAGGAGTGGGTCAGGTTCTGGAAGTTGACCGTAAGAGGGATTTACAAGGAGAACTGTCTTAGAGAATTTTCTCCAAGTTGCTTCACAAGCAGAAGTATCATCCAAGTAGGGTAGCATTCTATTCAAGGCCACAAAGATCCTGCAATGCTTGGCTCTGACTTCTGAAAAAGAGATGAAAGAGTTTCAAAGAAGGCAACATAGCTCTCATGTCTTTGTCCCGTCAACCCTAGCTGCTCTATGACTGTTGACAGTCTTGAGGTTGCAGTTGGGGTGAAACAGGAGACACCTGGAAAACCTAATAATAGCCAAGAATTCTTGTTATTTTAGACCTTTTAAGGTCAAAGGAAAGAATAGTTCCTTGAGAATGATCAATGCAATGGTTAACTTGAGGATAAAAATACATGCTTAGACACATCGATGTATATGTACACCTACACAACAAATTAAAATAATGTAAGTTATAATCCTTTGTGATGTATTACCAGGCACTGGTGAAACCCTCAGCCAAGAGTGTCCAGGGAAGTGACCCTTCCCCTGCCTTTCTCCTCTGTCACCTGGCTTTGGTTTTCCTTTCTGAACTCCATTCTTGTTGCCGGTTAATCTCCACCCATCTACCTCCATCTAATCGCTCACTTGTCATTGTTAATATGCTAATTAAATACAGAGATTCCGGGGAGATCTTGTGTAGTTGCTGGAAGCTTGGACTTGCTTGTGAGTATTGAGCTGACAGTGATTAATTGCATTTCTAGATCTTCGTCTATTTCTCTGCTTATATGTGAAGCAGTTCTCTACAACAAGCCTTTTCTTCTCTCTCTGTGGGAAGTAGTCCAGAAGTCCCACAGCTACTGGTGAAAAGAGAAGAGTTTATAACTTAGGTGGCACCTGAAAAAATTGTCTCTGTTACTTAGAAGATACTCATTCTTGCAGGATGAAATGCCCCACCATAGGGCACAGTAATTGAGTTTCATATATTTTCTCCCTATGGTTTTGCTACCTCCTGTCCACTGGGATGATTGTTGTACAAACATCCTATCTCCGTTGTTTCTACCCATTGCTGTAGAACCGCAGGCCTAATTTCACTATAAAAACAATCATGGCAATGAAAGCAGATGTGGCATAAAGCCACAAACAGATGCAAACACACACGCACATGCTAGAGGCTATATGTGCATATGATATATAACAACTAAGTAAAGGCTGTTCTCTTCAGTGTCAGCTTGGAAGTTATTTCCTCAATTCAACCATACTGCTGTTGCTTAAAAGAATTTCAGAACTCTATTTCTAAAATGGCTTGTAGAATCTAAAGCACACATTTTTCAGTATCTTCTGTGGTAACAATATTTATTCACGTAGTAAAGGGTGGCTTTGAGTTTGGAATATAGCCAAAAGTCATTTGGAGTAAACTCTGGCTAAAAAGTGGTTGATTAAGCTGAAGGAGAATCAATTGAGGTTTCCTTTTTTCTTTTTTTACTAAACACCTACTTTCTTGAAGAATTGTCAGGAGACAGAAGAAATTAGAGAACTATGGCACAATCATTTTCCTTTGCACAAAGTCTTCAGTTTTTCCATATTATAATAACGGTTTTTACAAAAATGTAAAAAGTTTCTACATTTTTACAATAATTCTCCTGGACTATTTGATGCTGGAGGATGACATCTACATAACAATGCATTATGTCAAAGAAACAAATCAACATTTACTCATGCAATGATTTCGTCACATATGATTTCTGGGATCTCCAAGTCATAATTTTTATATTGTTAATTCAGTTTTAGTGTAAGAAATTGGCTTATTATGGATGCCTGTAAGTTCAAAATCAGCAGAGCCAATGTCTCAGGTTTGAATCCCAAAACCAGTAGGCTGGAAAACTCTCTTTTACTTGGGGGAGGTACTTTTTTTTTTGTTCTACTCATCCAATCAGTTGATTAGATGAGGCTCACCCATATTTTGGAGAGCAATCTGCCCATTCAATATTTATTGATTTAAGTGTTAATTTCATCCCAAATCACCCTCCAAGTTGATTCACAAAATTCACCACCACAAATACAGTCTTTATTAGCTTGGCACCCACATGCGTCTCCTTAAACCAGCTTAATCTCCAAATAAAGGCAATGCTAAATTCACATTCCCACTAAACATTATACAACTATCTTGTGTACAACCAAAAATGCCCTAATCTTTTCCCCTGAAAAAGATGCAAAGTTCTTGGATGATGTTTTTTTGTCTCCTTTATATCTCATAACCTAAACACTATGATGTAAAGTTTGAATACTTAAATACTATGATATAAAGTCAATATATCTTATATTGCATGATAAGAGGATAAGAAAGGAAAGATAAAAAGATATTTGACACACATAGCTATGTATATTCATAGCAAAATAAAGAGAAAATGCTCATACAATTATATTCCTTATTTCTGTAAGGGTCACATGGTCTGGCATAGCTCGTATTCATAACCACCTTCTTCCATTACCCGTTCCATAGCATCTTTGCCTTCAGCGAGTACCTCAGCTTTTCCTGGTTCCTTATGTGCTGAACCGAACCTTCATTCCTGAAGGGTTTGGGTCTTCAGTATTTCTGGCTGGATTAGGTTGTAGTTTTTCACTGACTTTAATCAGAGGCCATATAATAATAATTTTTTAAAACTCCCTAAGGAATCTCCTGCATCCCAGACTTTCTTTTTTCTTTTTTTTTTTTTTTTTTGCCTCCATTGTGAAATACCAGTCCCATTTCTTCTTGACAGTCAATCACTGCAACCAACACATTAATTCCCTTCTTTGCCGGTTAATTCAGAGGCATGCTGAGTCCCAAGTGACCTGGTGGCTGTATTAACTTCCAGTTCCCTAGAATCATTGTGTGTCTCCTGGTGAAATTATTCTTCCCTTTGAAACTAAGGCTTCAAGGCCAACTGAGTATATGGTTATGAGTATAGGAAGAAAAGTTTTGTTAGTGGATCAGTAGGGATAATGGTGGGTGGTTCCACTCTCGCATCTACCCTTGATTCCTAGACCCATGAATTCAGGCTATGAGAGAAACAATACCATATGTTAGATGTGATTCAGAGCACATATATATCCTTCTGGAGAACCTTGTTCCAGAAGTGCAGGTCTTGCCATCCAGCTGGCATTGTAACTGAGTCTTCAAAAGGCCGCCGTGCTACCTTGTCAAGCCAGTTGCTTCAGGATGGTGGGAAACATGATAAGACCAGTGAATTCCATGATCATAGACCCATTGCTGCAGTTCATTTGCTGATTTTTTAGTTCTTTGATCAGAGATAATGCTGTGTGCCATGGAATACCACACAGCCAACAAAAAAAGCGAAATCATGCCTTTTGCAGCAGCATAGATGGAGCTGGAGAACATCACCCTAAGTGAACTAACTTAGAAACAGAAACCCAAACACTGCATGTTCTCATTTATATGTAGGCGCTAAATGACCAAAAATGGAAATAATAGACACTGGGGACATTACAATGGAGGAAGAAGGATGGGGGTTTGGGTTCAGAAGTTACCTATTGGCTACGATGTTCGCTATCTATGGAATGGGTTACCCGAAATCCAATCCCTACCAGTACACAATATGTCCACGTAACAAACATGCACTTGTACTCCCAGAACCTAATTTTTTTAAAAAGTAATTTTAAAAAGGGAAGAAAGAATGCTGTGTGAAATAACATGATGATGGATATGGTATTTTATAAGTTTACAGGTAGTTTTGGCAGAAGCATTGTGAACGGGGAAGAAACAGTTATCCAGAGTAAATGTCTATTTCAATGAGAACAAAACATTGTCCCTTTCATGATGGAAGTGGTTCAATATAATCGACTGGCCACAAGGTAGCTGGCAGTGCTTCTTTTTGCTACTGGGAATAAAATCATTAGTATTTTTTTGGTGTATTCAGATTACAGCTTCAATTCCAGAAACCAAAGAACCAATTCAGAAAATCCATCCCTAAGATACTTTTTTTTTACAGAACACTATGAGTACTAAAACCAGGGGTTTCCAGAAAAACAGAACTAATAGTAGATATGCAGAGAGCAATTTATTATATGAGATTGGTTCACATGATTATGGAGTCTGGCAAATCCCAAATCTGCAGAACCAGTGACCAAAGGAGTCCAAAAGTCAGTAAGCTGGAGAAATCTCTCTAACTTGGAGGAGGTCATTATTTTGTTCTGCTGAGAACTTCACTTTGAGGGAAGATGGTCATGCACCTTATAGAGGGCAATCTGATCTATTCAGTCTACCAATTTAAATGTTAATCTCATCCAAAATGCCTCACTGAAACATCCAGAGATAAGAGTATCTGAGTACCCCATGGCCCAATCAAGTTGGCACATAAAATTAACCATCACAGCACTTTGTCTTCACATTTCCTCACCATCACACAAAAGAAAGGCACAGTCTTGACAGGCATTGTCTCTATAGCATCGCAGAATGTCCAAACTTTGCAAATCCAATACAACTCTCGATTTTACAGATGGATACTAAAGAAAACCCAAGTCATCCAAGTCCCAATTTGATGTGAATTCCTCATTCTAATGAATAGTTACTCATTTGTATCCTGACATGCAGCAACATACACTTATATTTTCCCTAACTAAAAGTACATGCACTGTTGTGCAAGCTGAAATTTTCCATTTCAAATTGAAGACCCATCAAACTGTAAGTCAGGTGATATTTACTCTGGAATTTCACTACAACTAAATTACTCTGAGACCTTGATCCAGTCTTTTTATTCCTTGGGTTAATCCATGAAAGGAGTTAAATCTTAATATATGTGATATACTTCACATTTGTGCAACAGTTTAAAAGACACTTTCTTGTTCAGAGACAGTGCAAGAAAAAATAAAACTAACAAAAGACATATCACATTGTCTCATTCAATTTTCATAAGGTCACTCCAGAAGCAGATATTAGTTGTTTTTTATTTTTTATTTTTTTATTATTTATTTTTTTTTGAGTTGGAGACTCACTCTGTCACCTCGACCTGCTGGGCTCCGGCGATCCTTCCGCCTCAGCCTTCCAAGGAGCTGGAACTACTGGCGAGCTACCACGCCTGGCTAGTTTTTGATTTATTGTAGAGATGAGGTCTCGCCAAGTTGCCCAGGCGGTTCTCGAACCCGCGGGCTCAGGCAATCCACTCACCTCAGCCTTCCAAGGTGCGGGATTACAGGCTGAGCCACCGAGCCCAACTAGATATTAGTTTTTAAACTATAAAGTCACTGTTTCCATCAGCAAAAGTCTACAATTAAATATCATCATGTGTTGCTGCTATTATCCCTCTTTCTCTGCTTCTCAGGGCCATGAGGGAAAAGTTGTCTGCCTGTAGTTACTACTGATGTGAGTCAAATAACAAATTAGAGGTATATACATGGTAACCTGGAAAAACCTTGATTAGCTACTCATCCTGGGTGCAGGAAATGAAGACCACCCAATACTTAGAGAGGTCAAAGAGGACATCACAAAATAGAACTTGTTAGCTCATCTTAATCATAGAAAGCCTGAACCATAAGCCCGAGGATGGCTGAGGTGGTGGGTAGCATGTAGGTTTAAGAACTGAGAAAAGGAAAAATTGCTTTCCTTCTGAGGGGAGTGAGAAGAGAGTAGATTGCCTTTCTAACTGATCTGACTGATAACATAGGTGTCTCCAGCCCAAACTTTCCCAATGGGCGTCTTCACATGGGTGTCTAGTGAGGATCTCAAGCTGGGCTTGTAAAAAAAAAAGAAAAAAGAAAAACATCATAATCTTGATCTCCTCCCACCATGAAATCTACCCTTCTCATAGTCTTTCCCTCTCAGATGCCACTTCATCGTTCCAGTGGCTCAGGCCAAAGCCCTTGAAGACATTATTGAATCCTCTCTTTCTCTCACTCTCGAATTCCAACCATCAGCAAGTTACATTGACTTATCTTCTGTTGCCACCCCCATCCCACCCTGGTCCAAGTCACAACAATCTACTCATTAGTGTCCCTGATTTTATTCTTGCCCCATCCCTTAGAGTCTATTCCTGCCTCAGCATTCAGTGGAATCTTCTCAGAATATGAGTTGGATTATGTCAGGGGTCCCCGACCTTTTGACATCAGGGACCCGTTTCATGGAAGGTAATTTTTTTCATGAGGTCTGTGAGAGTGGGGGTGAGAGGTGGGGAGGGGAGAGGGTCTTGGGATGATTCAAGCACACAACATTTATTGTGGACTTTATTTCTATTATTATCACATTGTAATATATAATGAAGTAATTATACAACTCACCATAATGCAGAATCAGTGGGAGTCTTGAGCTTCTTTTCCTGCCACTAGACAGTCCCGTCTGGAGGCGTGGGAGACAGTGACACCTGAAGTATGCGATGTTCAGTCTACTTCATAATCTCATTTTGGCTGCTGTCACTGCAGAAAACCCTGCTTCACAAAGACAGGTCATTGGAAATGGAGCAGGCCTTCTAGTGGTGATCGAACAGGAGGTAGAGTTCAGGCAGTAATGCAAGCAATGGGAAGTGGATGTAAATACAGATGAAGCTTCCCTCACTCACTACTCACCTCCCACTGTGCTACCTGCTTCCTAACAGGCTACGGACCAATACTGGTCCATGGCCTGGAAGTTGGGGAGGCCTGAATTATGTCACTCCCCTGCTCAGAATTCTCAAAGTGGTTTCAACTGCCTCCGTCAAAATAAAAGCCAAAGACATTAAACAACCCAGAAAACCTTCTGCTCTTTCTGACCTTGGTGCCTATGCTTAGTTTATGGATCTGCAGTCACACTGATCCCCTCTGCTGCCCTTGAGACACTCCCACATACTCCCTTGTCTCCACTAGGTCATTGTTCAAATGTCCATTCCTCCATGGTGCCTTTCCTGAGCACCATTTTTGGTACTCCTCGTTCCCCTTCTTGGATCTCTTTTCTCTGCAACAATCACCTCCATTTTATATGCTATATAATGTTTTTCTTATTTACTTTGTTCAGCCACTGGAATGTAAGCTCGACAGCAGCAAGGACTTTGGCTGTCGTGTTGACTGATCCAGCCACAGTGTTTCACGTTGTGCCTGGTACAGATAGGCACTTTATAAATATTTGCTGAATTAAATGTGGTAGATAACCCAGCCCCAAATCATATCCTACACTGTGGCCTCTGGAGGTAGAGCCCTCAGTCCTTGGCTGAAAGGCACTTTGGTGGCTGCCCACTGCTGTGAACCTGGACCTGTGATTTCTTGTCTTATTCAGCATAAACATCTCAGCCATGCATGAATGCTGCTGGGCATTCCATGCTTTTCAATGGAAAAGGAATTTACAAGGGATTTGGTTGGAAATAATTTTTTGACTTGCCTTCAGGTCCCTGAAGCTTCTTTGTGATTGTCGATGCTTCCTTCTTATATCCAGCCCTTGCCTGGCACAGCATTAAACACAGCTGGTACCTTTTGTCCAAGGCTGCATTCAGGTGATGTTTTTAACCCTCCTCACCTTCCCCATTCCAGATGAATCTGTGGCATCATGGGACAGTCCCACTGAAATTTTACCAAGTCCTGCCAGACAATGTGTGACTGACTCTAGTACTTGCCATAAAAAGCAGTTTCAGCAGGACAATAAAAACATCGTTCACCTGAAGAGTTCATTTAAATCTGATGCCTGGATGTAGTCTCCTTTCATGTCCACAAGATCTGTAGTGATGGCCTTTCTTTCATTTCTGATATTAGCAAATTGTGTCCTCTCTCTCTGTCTCCTCACTGGATGTTTATCCGTTTCATTGGTCTTTTCAGATAAATAACTTTTGGTTTTCTTGGTTTTCTGTATTGAGTTCCTGTTTTCAATTTCATTGATCTCTGCCTTAATTTGTATTATTTCTTTTCTTCTGCTTCCTTTAGATTTACCTTACTCTTCCAATACTCTAAGTGAAAGTTTATACTATTAATTTTAGGTCTTACTTCTTTTCTAATACATGCATCCAAAACGATACATTTCCTTCTGAGACCGCTTTTGGGGCATCCCACAAATTTTGATATATTATATTTTCACTTTCATTTAGCTCAAAATGTCTTTAAATTTATCTTAAGATTTCTTTTTTTAACTCATATATTATTTAGAAGGGTGTTGTTTAATCACCAATATTTTGCGATTTTCCAGCTATCTTTCTGCTGTTGATTTCTAGCTTTAATTTCTTTTTGTTTTGAGACCTGAACTTAGTGTGATTTTTATTTTTTAAAAATTGATAAGTTTTAAAACATGTTAACTTGTTTTATGGACCCAAATGTGGTCTTTTTTTTTTTGTAGCTGTAATCGCCATTTTTTCTGGAATCTGGCAATAAGTTTATGAACTCATCCTAGAAGGAGTGCTACATACCTCATTGCTGAATATCACTATGGCCATCTTCAAAGTACTCCCCCTTTGGGAAGCTATGCATTAATGCTAGCACCTAATCCACCCTTCAAAGCATTTTGGAACTCTTTTTCTGAAATAGTCATCAGAGGTGTCATTGTATTACCCTTGATGCCCTGAGTGTCATCAAAATATCTTCCTTCCTTTATCTCTGGATAAAGAAAAAGTCACTGGGGGCCAGATCAGGTGAGTAGGGAGGGTGTTTCAGTACAGTGATTTGTTTACTGGCTGAAAACTCTCTCACAGACAGTGCTGTGTGAGCTGGTGCATTGTTGTGATACAGGACCTCCTACAGGACCATTTTTGCATACACCTTTCTCATGCCAAGGTTTTTAGTTAAGCGTTTCCTATTTTTCTATTGACATTTATTTGGTCTGCTATGTTTCTTATAGTCAGCTTATGATTATGGTACACAATTCAATGAATTTTTGCAATGTTTTCATCAGTTCTGCTCATTACTGGCCATTCCAACCTCTCTTCATCAGTGACACTTTCTCTCCTCTCAGAAAAACATTTAATCCATTTGTACACTTGCAGTTTTCTTCATGGTATTATCCTCATAAACTTGGACTAACATGTCCCTGATTCCACTTTCACTCTTGCCAATTTTAACAAGAAGTTTGATGCTTGTGCATTGCACTGATTCAAGTTGTGACATTCTCATGATGGCACACAAAAACATGCAACAACAATAATGAATGCCACTCAGCAAGACATTCCCACTTGTTCATACAAACACAGCTGTAAGATATTGATATGCCAACATTATGAAACCTTACCAAGTTGTTTGTACAGTGCTGCCATCATAAGCACTGGCAAGTTCGGGAACTTACTTGTTGGACCTTATACAAAAGCTCTATTGATGTGGCAGCAGCTATGGAGGAAAAGGAAGCACTCTGTAATCCTATTATTTGGTCTCAGCCTTTTAGCAAGCCTGTGTTCCAGTGCTGTGGCCTTGACAAATACCTTTCAGCTTTCTTTTCCCCTTTTAGGTGAGACAGAAAGGTTACAGAGGGGCTGGAGTCTGATATTTCCCTTGCTTCATGCCAAAGGATAGAGTAGGCTGGGGTTGGGCAATTCTCTTCCCAAAAGTTGGTTAAACTCTTGTAAAATCCCAATAGGTTCTGGTGGGATAATTTCTTTTGAGGGCAGGTTTTGTTAAGAAGAGAAAGGAAATGGCTATGCTCCCTTATCTGTGCTAGAAGTTCAAGGGGATGTTTTCTTAGATAATCAAGTGTACCTATTAGGGCTCCTGAAAATAAAAGTCACAAAACTCACCCAAAAGTCACAAGACTGAACCCCTGGTGCTTGTAAGTCTCAAACGTGTCTACAATGAACCTCCTGCGATAGTCAATTACGGTTTTTGTCATGAGTGGCATGAGATTAGAGACAGCCAGGTCCACACATGCTTGTAGTTTTCCAGTGTCAGACTTTTATTGATGCTTTCTTAATCATAAAAGCCACAAGCTACATGGAGTCCCCAAGGAGACAATTCTCCTTAGAACTACCCATTGGCTTGGTAGTCAGAGCCACAAGCACACAGGCCCAAGTCACTCCATAAGTCAGTCAATATTGCAGACCACAGATAATAATATACTTAATCGATATGTAAATATTATAGATTAAACATTCCAAAGCAAACAAAGTAGCATTTAACATTAAGATAAAGGGGGCAACCCCTTCGGGTCCCCTCCTACTGTGGCAGTTTTTCTGTCCTCTCAATAAATCCTACTTTCAAAAAGAGAGAGAGAGAGAGAGAAAAAAAAGGGATAGGAGGAATCATTTATGAACCAGTCCAGGGGAAAGCAAGATAAGCAGACGTTTTCCTGGCTCGACAAGGACAGCTCATCAGGCATCTTGCAAGGAAGAATCTTTTGATGCGGGAAGAGCCTCTGGTGATCAATGGACGGATGGGGCAGGGTCTTGGTGGCAGATGGAACAAGGCCTCTGGCAGCAGTTTCCAGGTGCTTATCATGAGTGACAACAAGATGGTGTCTGGTAAAGACTGCCATCATGAGCTACTGAAATCCTGTCTTTTTGTGGTCACAAAGTCTGGTAGGACTGACAGCGGAAGGGTGTATGCTTGGTTATGTCCTTATTGGGTCAGGTGCAGACTTTATTAATGAGGTTTAGCATCTGGTTTCTGCTGACATGATGATGGCTTTTAAAATGTAAAATAGAGTCTTTTTGTAAGATAGAGTTACTTATGTCAAGGGTGCTCTATACAAGTTAGTTCCTGCCTGTACTGGTTTCATTGGTAGCTTTCTGTTCCTGGTAAGGTGTTATTCTCAGTATCTGACTCTCTGTCTAGTTTTTAGGGCAGTGGTTTGCCCTGTGACTACATTTCTCTGATGACTCTAGAAAGAATTGTTGATTTTCATTTTTTAAAAAAAAACTTTTGCCGGGCTCGGTGGCTCAGCCTGTCATCCCACGCCTTTGGGAAACTGAGGTGAGTGGATTGTCTGAGCCTGCAGGTTCGAGACCCGCCTAGGCAACTTGACAAGACCGCATCTCTACAATAAATCAAAAATTAGCCGGGCGTGGTAGCGCACGCCTGTAGTTCCGGCTACTCGGAAGGCTGAGGTGGAAGGATCGCCGGAGCCCAGCAGGTCGAGGCTGCGGTGGCTGGGAGTGGCCACTGCACTCCAGTCTGGGCGATAGAGTGAGACTCCAACTCAAAAAAAAACCACAACTTTTTCTTGTTTCGTAGACAGAAGTGGTCACTTCCGAGCACTTTACCTGTTGGACTGGAAACTAGCAGTGCAGGAATCATCAGAAAGATCAAGCCCTCCAAAATCACCGAACTTATGAGGAAAACAGGAGGACACAAGACAGACACAAATAATTAAATTGAAAAAGTAGCACAAAAGATAGAGTTATTAATTTGATTTAAGAAGATGCAAACAGACATGGTTAATACTCTAAGAGGCTTAGAAAGGTATATCAATAAACAAGAATAGAATTCTATTTTTAAAAAAGATCTTAGGAAGAAAAAATAAACAAACATTAAATTTTTAAAAATTATCTTAGTAAATGACGTGAACCCCCAAATAGAAATTAAAAGGGAAGTAAGAAATTGAAAATAATGCTAAAGAATCTCTTTGAATGTTTGGTTAAAAAAATGCAAAAAATGGAAATTATAAATAAAAGTTTGGAGATCCAGAGGATGGATACAGAAAGTAGGAGTTAAGAAGAAAAAATTAAAAGGCAAAAGATGGGGAAATAATTTTTAAGAGAAAAATATACCCCACAAATAGCTAAATCAACACAAAGACAATTTGTAATGCCCCCATCTGAAAGAAAACCCTGCCTTGACCCTCCATTCACTTCCATTTTTTCTGTTTCATGTATAGAAATCTCTTTGAATGACTGGCATATATTTAAGGCTTCTGTTTAACACATTTCAATTTCGCTTTTCATCCCAATGTCCTTGGAAACACCTTCAACACCATTTGCCAAACTCGATGGTCAATACCTCTCAGCTTTCTTTTCCCCTTTTCGGTGAGATCGAAAGGTTACAGAGGGGCTGGAGTTTGATATTTCTCTTCTCCCATGGCAAAGAATGGAGTAGGTTGGGGTTGGGTATTTATCTTCACCAAAGTTGGTTAGACTCCTATAAAATCCCAGAACTCCAGCAGCAATGGCAGAACTAGCTACTTCCTCCTTCTGGGAGCAAGTTGTTCACTTTGCTTCTGGAGTCTCATCTCTCTTCTTATTCCCAGTCTCCTCTGGGTTTTGCCTGTTCCTTTTTCTGAGCTCTAGACGTTACAGAACTCCTTGCTTCAATCCTGAGACTTCCATCTTGTATTCACAGTCGATCTTTTGATGATGTCATTCAGTCCCATAGCTTTAAACACCACCTAGATGCTCATGACTCCCACCAAAGTTCTAGCTCTTATCTTAATCTCACCCCTGAAATCAACACCCAGTCTATTTGATACTCCACTTAGATGTCTAATAGTCATCTTGAAATCAGCAAGTCTGAAATCTACTTCTACCCACAACTTCCGCTTCAGCCACCTCGTTCATTTCAGTAAATGACATTAGCTTCTTTCTAGTTGCTCAGTCCAAAAAATCATGAGGTCCTCCTTGCTGTCTCTCTTCTCACATTTTCAAGCTCACACTTTACATTCGCATCTTACACAAACTGTACCAACCACAGTGAATCACATGAGATATCCTACTTCAAAATGGATGTAGACTCTATTCACTGATTCCCTCTACAACTGCCATACAGTTCCAAACTATCTTTGGTCCTCACCTGCAACAGTCTCCTAATTCATGCTTCTACGCTTCCCATTCAGTGCAGAATACAGTCAGTTCTCTACACTGATGCCAAGATGTTTTATTTCGTGAACGAACAAACTACATAAATTAGATAATGTTATTTCCTTGCTCACTCACTTCCTCTAGCCCCCATGGCCTCATCTCATCATGCTCATAACATTGAAACTCCTCACTGTGGCTTGTAAGCCTTTAATAATCTGACCTCTGGTTACCTGTCCAGCATCTCTTACCACTTTCTTCCATCTACTTTGCTCTGAGAACATGAGTTCGCTTTTAACTCTTTGGACAGACAAAACAGATTACGGCCTCAGGTCTTTGCTAATTACTCTACTAAGACTATTTTTTTTAGACATCTGAAATGATTCACTTTCATGTCCTTCAGATCTCTGCTCAAATGTCACCTCTTAGGAGAGGTCTTCTGTGACTACCCAAGTAACAATGTCCTTCTTCTAGTCAGAATCTCTATTCTTCTACTTTGAGTTTTTCAATTCACAGAATTTTTAATACCTTAAATTATATATGTATATAATATTATATATTTATTTGGGTATTGTCTCTTCATGAGCATGGGGACTTTGTTATATCTTTGTTATACTCTCTACTGTATTCTTAATGCATTATAAAACCTTCTGGCATATAGTACTTAGCAAACACTTGTTTAATAATTGAATGAATGAATCATGAGAATAAAAAGCTTCACAAAATTTCAGCTAGATGGAAGAAAGCGATCCGTCATTATGTGATCGCATTTGAAAACACTAAAGATAAAGAGATATTTCTAAAACTCCAGGGAGAAGAAAACAAGCTACTTTCTTGGAACATGTTGTTCACTTTATCTAATGAGAAATTATAGAAAACACAATCAAGCAAGCTTAAGGAATAAAGAGGATGCATTAGCACAAATGAGAAAAGTTCAGCGGTAGGGCAGCTTTCAAGGGCTGCTTGATTTAGTAGCTCAATGATGTCATCAAAGATCTATTTTATTTTTATCTCTGTTCTGCTACACACTGTTAGTTGTTTTCTTCCCCCACCTAAGACGAGTTTATTCACTGGCTGGCACTCCCCGTTGGAGCTACATCCTTCTTTGTTTACCAATAAGGGCATAGAGCAAGCTTTTCTCTCAGTACTCTAACCAAGAATCTTGTGATTGACCCTAATACTATTCTTGAAGACACAAGCCACCCTTGAACCAATAGGTCTACAGATTTACACTGTGCTGATTGACTCAAGGAAGCCTAAAACCCTGAAGCTGTATAGTGGAAGAGATTGAGGATGAGAAGCTTCTTTCTCCAAAGGACATGGAGTATGAGGAGGAGAGAGGAACACTTAAGTGTAAGTCTGGGTGATGAGAGGAAGGGAGAGTAACCTGATGCTAGTAGGCAGTCAGTGCTGCACATCACACCTGCAGAAGAATGACAATTAAACTGGCACCAGACTTCTCTTGGGCTACATGGTGTGACGGGAGAAATCAGTTAAAATATTTGTAGAAAAAAGGATTTTGAACCTAGAATTCCATAACCAGCTAAATTAGTATTGAAATGTGAGACCGAAGTAAAGATGATATCACACAGGAGAAGAATGAAGTTTGCCACCACAAATGTTCTCTGAAATGTTACTGGAAATGTACTCCTATTAAATGAATGTGGTCAAGAAAGGGGAAGCTGCGAAAATGAAAAAGCAAGAATGAGGCTGGGCTTGGTGATTCTGCCTGCAATCCCAGCACATTGGGAAGTCGAGGCAAGTGGAATGCCTGAGCCCATGGGTTCGAGACCAGCCCAGGCAACTTGGCGAGACCTCGTCTCTACAACAACAACGACGACGACGACAGCAACAAAAGTTAGCTGGGCATGGTAGCGCATGCCGGTAGTTCCGGCTACTTGGAAGGCAGAGATGGAAAGATTGCTGTAGCCAGCAAGTCGATGCTGGGGTGGCCATGAGTGTGCCACTGCACTCTAGCCTGGATGACAGAGTGAGACTCCAACTATAAATAAATAAATAAATAAATTTTAAAAATTTTAAAAGTAATATTGAACAACCAAAATTGAGTTAAAATACGTACTGTCCATCAAGTAAAAAAAAGGAACCACAGTCTAATGTTAAAACCTCAGAATATCTTGTAAAAAGTGGCAGAAGAAGAGGGGGATAAGGTAAGTTAGTCTGCTAGGATTCTTGCTAATAGATAGAACATGGAAAATGATTGATTTAGCTATTGAAAGAACATGATTTCTAAAGATGTGAGTTTAAAATTTACAAAAAATAGAAATAAAAAGTATATCTTCCAACCCTAAGCCTAAGCCTAAGCCTAAACCTAAGCCTAAGCCTAACCCTAACCCTAGCCCTAACCCTAATCCTAACCCTGAGGACCTGAAGTTAGCTGCACTTTGACATTTGAAGGGTGAACTGCCTGAGGCAAGAAGCCAGGTGGGACTCATTGCCATATTAACCTCTCACTCCCCATGTAAGCTCTTCTGTGCCCGTCCTGCACAACAGTGGCCTGGGACTCCTTCCTATTCCCCACTGTGGTAGCCAAGAGTGTACACTTGGGTGGTGCTTGAGCTCCTTTCCCCCTCACTCACCTCAAAAGTTCAACACAGACAGAGAACTTGGGTAATTCCCAGAGCCTAGGTTGGCTGGGCATTCCTTGGAGCAACACTTACCAAGAGGAAACCCCACAGCCACCATTGCAGCTGGCTTACTCCCACAAATGCCACCTTATGGCCAGAGACTAACAGCACAGCCCACCACATTGAATGTTACACCTCAACTTTGGGGAAGGCCTGATTCCCGATCCCAGCAACACCACTTTCCAAACCACTTTGGCTACTCAGGATGCCATGAGCCTGTGCAAATACTCAGCAAAGGACTGCCACAGCTGGCAACTGAGAAACTTACCACACCAAGGCTATATATAGTCAAGGGAACCCTACAATGCCTAAGTCAGCCCCCTACCAACCTCAAATAAGAAAAAATAGTCTGGCTGGGCTCGGTGGCTCAGCCTGTAATCCCGCGCCTTTGGGAGGCTGAAGTGAGTGGATTGCCTGAGCCCACGGGTTCGAGACCCGCCTAGGCAACTTGGCGAGACTTCATCTCTACAATAAATCAAAAAAATTAGCCGGGCGTGGTAGTGCGCGCCTGTAGTTCCAGCTACTTGGAAGGCTGAGATGGAAGGATCGCCGGAGCCCAGCAGATCGAGGCTGCGGTGGCCGGGAGTGGCCACTGCACTCCAGTCTGGGCGACAGAGTGAGACTCCAACTCAAAAAAAAAAAAAAAGAAAGAAAAGAAAAAATAGTCTACCCAAATGAGAAAAAACCAGAAAAATAATTCTGTCAATAAGAAAAAAACAAGGTTTTCCAACACCCCCAAAAGACCACACTAATGCTTCAGCAACATACCCTAGGGAAAATGAAATCTTTGAAATTCTAGACATAGAATTCAAAAGGTTGGTTACAAAAGTGATTAATGAGATTCAGGAGAAACAATGAGTTTCAGGGTAAAGGAGATCATATTTAGCAAATGGTGCTGGGAAAACTGGCTGACCACATGCCAAAGAATGAAACTGGATCCTACCTATCACCATATTCAAAAATCAACCTCAAACGGATCAAAGACCTAAATGTAAAACCTCAAAATATAACAATCCTAGAGGAAAGCATAGGAAATACCTTTACATATTGGAATAGGCAATGGACTCCATAAAAGCTAAGATAGACAAGTGGGACCTCATCAAACTGAAAAGCTTTTGCACAGCAAAAGAAACCATTAGGAACGAAAAGAGACAACCCATAGTATAGGAGAAAATATTTACAAATTATGCATCTGACAAAGGCCTAACATCGAGATGGATTAAAGACTTAAATGCCAGGCATGAAGCCATAAACATCTTAGAAGAAAACCTAGGAAAAAGAAACACTTCTGGACATCAGCCAAGGCAAATAATTTATGGCTAAAATCCCAAAAGCAAAAGTGACAAAACTAAAAATAAGTAAGTGGGACTTAATTAAACTAAAAATTTTCTGCACTGCAAAAGAAATAATCAACAGAACAAATAGGCATCCTATAGAATGGGAGAAGATATTTACCAACTATACATCTGACAAAGGACTAATATCCAGAATCTACAAAGAATTCAAAAAAAATCAGCAAGAACAAAAGCAAACAACCCGATTAAAAAGTGGGCATATGATATAAACAGACATCCCTCAAAAGAAGATATGCAAATGGACAAAAAAAATATGAAAAATGCTCAACATCACTAATTATCAAGGAAATGCAAATCAAAATCACAATGAGATACCACCTTACACCAGTTAGAATGGCCGTGATTAAAATAAACAAAACAGATGCTGGCACAGATGCCAAGAGAAGGGATCACTTATACACTGAAGGAGGAAGTGTCAATGAGTACAACCTCTGTGGAAATCAGTACGGAGATTTCTCAAACAACTAAAAGTAGATCTACCATTTGATTCAGCAACCTCGCTCGAGGTATCCACCCTAAGGAACAGAGGTTGCTATTTAACGAAGTCACCTGTACCTGCATGTTTATCACAGCACAATTCACAATTGCAAGGATGTGGAATCAACCTAAATGCTCATCAGCCGACCAGTGGACAATGAAAATGTGGAATATATGCACTATGAAGACTGTTTGGTCATCAAAAAATAAATAAAATAATGGGGATTTTTTGCAGCAACTTTGATGGTATGGGAGAACATCATCCCAAGTGAACTAACTCAGGGGCAGAAAATCAAACACCGCATGAACGAAGGATGTGCAAAGACATAGAGAATGGTAGAATGGACACTGGAGACTCAAAGGGAAGATGGGGAAAGGGGTAGAGGGATGAGAAGTCACCTATCCAGTACAATGTGCATAGGTGGAGATGGTGGGTCTACCTAAAGCTCAGACCTAAAGTTATTTGTATCCCCTAAAGTAATTGAAATAAAAATAAAATTAAAGTTTTAAAAAAATAAAATGTTTAAGTATTTATCCCAAAGAGCTAGAAAAGTACAGCAAAAAAAATAAACCCAAAGAATAAAGGAATAGAATTAATAAAGTCAAAAAAACCAAAAATTAATCAAAGGAAACCAAGCCACTAACAGAAGAGCAGAATTAATCAGTAGAACCACAAAGTTGTTCTCTAAAAGACCAATGAAACAGACACATTTTCAGCACAGTGCATCAAAGAAAATTAGGTAAAAGCTACAAATAAGCAATCTTATGAAAAAGAGGACTTAACTAGAGAAAAAGTAAATTAACCATTTAAAAATATTATGTACAAATTTGAAAATTTAGACAATGTGGGTGACTTGCTCAAATTAGCAAATTTGGGTTAAAATTTCATACTTAGATGTAAAACACAAAACTATAGACCTTTCTTTTTTTTATTTGACTTAACTAAGAGGCCTGCAGAAACAGTCTTTTTATTAACTATTTAATGGGTTTACTTTCCAACTTGGCGCTGACATCACAGATAAAGAAGAAAAATCAAAGTATTTTATGACCCTGTAAAGCTGTCTTTGGAGACTCCTGGTACTTTTTAAAACACTTGCCTATTCCTCTGAAGTCTGTCACCTGTAAATCTTCATCTGCATATCAAGAAACTTGGCTCCTTTTATCATTCCTCAAGCTGCCAATTTCCTTTACTGCTTTTAAAAGTTTTTAGATGATCCTAGCTAATTGTCAGTCAGGAGATCTTTGAATCCACCTAGAATATGAAAGCTTAGTGCTTAGGGATGCTCCATGTTCTTGGACTGAACCAATGTAAACCTCACTGTATTGATGTATGGTTTCTTGTAACTTCTGGCCTCCTAACATGTATATAATAATCAAGCTACAATTCAAGCATGGTGGGCACATATTCTTAAGACCTCCTGAGGATGGGTGCCAGTGGCCTAAGTTCACTCACACTTGGCTCAGAATAAACCATCTTAAATATTTTACAGTGTTTAGCATCTTTTGTCAACAATAACATAGGAGGAAATCTAGGTAACCTTGGTGTGATATTGTGAAATATATATCTGGTCTTCATTCTGTGTCCTGACATACAGCTCCTAAAACCCTTGGAGTCTCCAGAGCAATGAATGTCTTCTGTATAGTAATGATATGCCTGTGACTGGAGACCCCTAAATAGCACCAGAATGGAAGCTGGTCAGGAAAAGTGAAGGTATGATTAGAAAGGTGAGACTTTCAGTCCATCCTTCAGCCTCTGGGGAAGGGAGTGAGACTGAAAATTGAGTTGATCACCAATGGCCAGTGATGCAATCAATTATCCCAACTTAGTGAATCCTCCACAAAATCCCCAAAGAACTGGATCTGTAAAATTATTAAAAACTGGATTTTAAAATTATTCCTTTTAAAAAATCAACCTGCAAACTCCAAACCTGTTAGACATGGGACATGAGCAAACCAAATAGCCACAGGCCACTTTCCAGGAAACTCAAGATAGTAATTGATTCACAACTTACCCTGGAGACAATCTGCTCTTTGAAAATCTGTTTTTGCTAAATACAACCTTGCAAATTCCAAAGAAAAATGTATAGCCATACAACCCGATCCTCCTCCCCTACCTAAACTAACGTATAAAACCCCTCTCCTTTTTCTCTGGGTTGCTCAGCCTTGGAGCATTAGCCCTCTGAGTCACGCAGACACTAATAAAATTTTACATGCTAATAAACCTCTACTTCCTAAGATAGCCTCAATGTCACGATCTCTCTGTTTTCCCACAACAAATTCAGAGGGCTTCTCAACAACTGAGCCTTGGGGTCACTAGAGGGTGGTACCTCTTTCCATTTGCCTCTCCCTGTGCTTCCGCTTTATCTGGCTATTATGTATATCCCCTGTAATGTCCTGTATAATAAACCAGTAAACATAAGTAAAGCCATTTTGCCAATGCCCTGCTTCCATCACCAGATTAGCTCCCAAGAAAAGCCAACAAAAACCACTCTCTTTTACTTAAAGAAATATAAAGATCAACAGTATATTGGAAAGAGCTGAAAATAAAAGTAAAGACAAGAGAGAAAGTCACCAAAAGGTATGTATGCATGAATGTACGTATGTATTTATTTATAATTTGGAAAGGAGACCTTATTTCTCATAAAGGGTTGCAGCCAGCAGGTGGCCATTTTGACAAGCTGGGAAGCACACCCTTCAGTCAGATGCCAGAAACAGGCACTTTGAGGGAGGGGTAAAAGGAACATAAGTTTATGCTGAATGAGGTGGCTGAATATTCATATTTAATAAGCTATAGGAGGAGTCATGATATATAGGAGGAGAAATGTATGCATGCACAGTGAAGCTTTGTGTTTCCTCATGGGTCACATGCACCAAAAAATGGTGCCTTTGGCATGATCTAGGAGTGGAGCTTTTGTCCCTCTCAGGTCAAAAGGTGAAGCAGAGTGTATGAAAACTCTCACTGTGCATCCTCCCTAGATTGACTAGAAGCAGTTTTTGGTGGGTGGTCTCTTATCAAGAAGGAATGCTGGTCAGTTGCAGCCAAACTGCAAAAAGGGGTGGGGAGCATCATCAGGGTGGTTGTCTGATATCAGAGTCTTTTAAGAGGGCTGGTTTCTCTTTAGCCCTTGGGGAAGAAAGCCTGATGGTGGTTGCGGGGGGGGAATAGAAGAAGGCAAGTCTCACCTCCTTTCTTATCTTGGCCAGGAGCTTCATTTCTAAGATTTCTCTGGGACCCCACCACCACCACCTTGGCCAAAAGGGAGCCTGTTCAATTGGTTGGGGAATTAGGATTTTATTTTGATTTCTCACTTACCTCTTTTGGTTGAGATTTGTCAGAGGCAGCATTGATGGTGAGACTTTTATTTTGTCCCATATCCATGCTGAGGGTGGTAGAACTTCCTGCCCTGGGTCCCTCTGGGCCATGGGTGGGACCCTTATGGCCAAAGCACTTAACTGAAAACTTTATCATCAAGTAAAAGTTCTAGGCCAGATGAAAATGGAGTCGAGCAGATACTCATTAACCTTTTATCCCGCGCCTTTGGGAGGCTGAGGTGAGTGGATTGCCTGAGCCCGTGGGTTCGAGACCCGCCTGGGCATCTTGGCGAGACCTCATCTCTACAATAAAT
>NW_007249322.1:100255-104382 GCF_000164805.1 Carlito syrichta | reverse complement strand
TGCCTGTAGTTCCAGCTACTTGGAAGGCTGAGGCGGAAGGATCGCCGGAGCCCAGCAGGTTGAGGCTGCGGTGGCCGGGAGCGGCCACTGCACTCCAGTCTGGGGGACAGAGCGAGACTCCAACTCAAAAAAAAAAATCTTTTATGCAATGCAAAAGCCAAAAGCCAAAGCCAAAAAGCAAGGTTACAAAACTGGTTTATGTATAAGTTATATGTTTTGAGCTACTGTAGTCTTTGATTTGTAGCAATTAGCTATATAAAACATTAGCATCTTAAAAACCATGTAAACTGAGAAATTTAGAGGCTTTTGTGCCACAAAACTTTTTATGGTCTCTTTAGTAATTTGCCCTAAGTGGCAAGTACTTTTTTTTTCATATCTCTATTTATATAAACCTCACTATTGGGAACAACTATACCCAGAAGGCTCTGTGTCACCAGGTATCTTGATATCATCTCAGTAATTCCCTTTTAAGCCTATGGGAAGCAGAAAATTATTTATGACTGGGGTGGAGAAGAAGGGACCACATAATGACCCAGGAGGCAAAGTCCCTCAATTTGCCAGCTGTTTAGGCATCTTGTAGCCTGTCTTTGATTTGAAGGATCTGATCGAATTCTGTCTCTTGAAACTTGTCCTTACAATCTCATGTACCCATCTCTTTGACAATAGTCCCTGAGCCTAAAGGAATTGTGTTTGTACTGTTCTAGTAGGTGAAAAGAAAATAGGATCAGCTGGGATTCCAAATGAGGGAGATTCACAGGGTTTGTGGAATCAGCTCTAGTCTTTGGAATACCTACCTCTGGTTTTCTCGGAAGAAGTAAAGCAAAGAGAGAGACATAACATTAATAATTTGGATAGTAGAAGCATAATGTGTAATCAAAAGAGAATTTGTGTACCGGAACAGAAAAAGGAAGCTATATCATTAGAGAGTTAGGTAAAAACATCATGAAGAAAATTATAACCTGGTTTTCTTTAGATAATCTAGCCACAGGTATGCTATAATTTTCCTCTGAAACATAATTTCTCTCTCTCTCTAGTCCCCCTTTTCTACCAAGGAGAACTTATAAAATGGCCAGTTTGATGTGAAACAAGTTTTAGGCTTATACTTGGCCTGATTATTTGCATAAAGTGATGCTAGAATAGTGATTGGTCATACAGGCTCTTTGTAAGTGGTTTTGGTGGAACTTTACCTGAAAGATACGTTATTCCAGTCAAAGCCTTGGTAAAATAATCGGTGTCCCCAATATCCTGTTACAAAAGAAAACATTTTCATTGAGTTTATGCCAATAACTATATTGCCATAAACTAAGAATTTTCACAAAGAATTTCCAAATTCTGGAGAAATCAGGTTAAGGGAAAGATAAATGCTTCAAATTTTTGTTCACAAACATACTCAGTTTGTTATATGCTATAAATAGCTCAAAAGAGGAAAAAATATTTTCTTTGGGGAAAAAAAGGTTTTCAAAAATACAGATCATTTTAATAGCTATCCTAATTTATCACTTCTAAATAAAATGTTGTTGATCTCAATGTCAATCAAATAGTAGTGTTTATGCTTTCTACGTTAGCCATTTTGTAGTAACAGAAGCCATGTCACAGTGATAGCTACAGATATGGAGTAGTAAGGAAACTTCCTTTGCACGTACAGTTCTTGAGTCTAGGGCACAAAGACAATAGGCGTTTGACAGATAGAGGAGAAAGAAGAAAATGTAACTCAAGTCATATGATGCTTGTGATTGTGATTTAAACGGGTCATGGACATCTTTTAAAAATGATCCCCCATTAACTGTGAGGCAGCTTTCCAGTGCAAGGTGACACAGATTTTCTGGCCACAGTAGGACACTTAATGACAACTGGACAAGCGAGAGTTTCTTTTCAAGTGGCTTGGATTTGAGAAGTCAGTCTATGCAGGTGATCAGGTTTGCTTGGAAGCTGTAGGCTGGGCACCCCCCACCATTGTGAGGCTGCAGAACAGGAGGAACTGGCCAATAGGAACGGAGTGGGTGAGACGAGAGCAGAGATGAGAGATGGAGAGAATGTGGACTGCGCTTCAGGCCCCAGACACAGTCTCTTTTTGTCTCTGGCAGAGTCACTGCACTTTCATTGTTAGCTTCAATGAGATATTCTTCCATTCTGTGATAAATTCCTTTTTCTCTGAAAATTGGCTCTAATTTGTCACTTTGAATCAGATTCCCTAGCAACATGAGTGCATGACTCATTTCTTCTGACTCCATGGTAAGACCCTGACAGCAAAAACATGCTATTTTCATTCCACTAATGTTTATGAAACACTTATTATGTACCATAGATTTATTGGAGCATGGAATACAACAGTGAACAAGATCGCTAAAATGCTTATGTTAGGGTATTCTATTATAGATAGGGTGGTCAGGGAGGGTCCCTCTGAGAAAGAGATAATTAAGCAGAAATCTAAAGGAGGCAATAGAATACATATTGATGTAGGTAGAGGCAATAACGAGTGCAAAGGCTCTGCGATGGGAATGGACTTTGCATTTCAGGAACATAAGCCAGAGTGGCTGTGGTGGATGAGCAGAGGAAAGTAAATAGGGAGTTGGAATTGGAAAGGAAGTTGGGAACCATATTATATAGGACATTGGGTTGGGATCTGACTGTGTCCAGAAGCCTCTGAAGGCTCAGAGAAGGCTAGGGACACCTGATTCATGCTTTAAAAAGATCGTTCTGAGCCAGGCTCGGTGGCTCAACCCGTAATCCCACGCCTTTGGGAGGCTGAGGTGAGTGGATTGCCTGAGCCCGCCGGTTCGAGACCTGCCTGGGCAGGCGAGAGCTCATCTCTACAATAAATCAAAAATGAGTCGGGCATGGTAGCGCACGCCTGTAATTCCGGCTACTCGGAAGGCTGAGGCGGAAGAATTGCCGGAGCCCAGCAGGCCGAGGCTGTGGTGGCCGGGAGTGGCCACTGCACTCCAGTCTGGGCAGGCGACAGAGCGAGACTCCAACTCAAAAAAAAAAAAAAAATGTTTTTCATGTACCTATCCATAATTATTTTCACATACTCTCCCAGATTTGTAATTCTGGTTTTACACAGTATTTCCCTAGTGATAAAAACTAGTAAACGATTTTTTCTCTTTCCCTGGAAAATTCCTTTCTCAAGTTTTTTGTTCTCTTGTCCAATGCCTGACTCACTGTTCTGTGACTTGCTGCACAGTGATTATGCTGAAGCTTCCTTTAAATCATTTTCTTGCATGCATTTCTTATTTCCTATATTACATACATTCTTTATTTTTTTTTAAATATTTTATTTTGAGAGAAAAGTTGCATAGAAGTTAAATTTTTGGTTACCTACCTTGTATTTGAATCTGAACTTGGTTTTGTATAAAATTCTATATGAAACATTATTTCCCCTTAGAATTTTGATGGTATTGTTCTATTATTTTCCATATTGCAGTTTTACTTTTATATTTGTACTAAAAACCTAGCTCATGTGATTCCCTAAATTCATCCCAGAACTATAGCTTTACTAATTGGCCTAAAGTAATAAATGGCTAATAGTTTTTATTTTTTTCCTCTTTATTTCATTTATGATTCTTAATGCCTACCCTTCTCCAGGCATTATCTTTAAAAATCCCATAGTATATATTCTAAGATATTTTAAACATTATAGATTACATTTTTCTGAGAAGAAACCACCTTTCCACCAAAGGAACAATGTTCCTAAAATGAAATAAAATGAATAATGTATTCTACAATTTTAAGTTCTGTGGGGGGCCAGCCCCTGCAGAGAGATTTAGAGGGTCTCTTGGAAGGTGTGGCAGTGTCGATGATTATTTTGGAGAAATAAAGAGGGGAGAAAGAAAAAGACTAGACTTTTGTTCAGGTGACCAGAAGTCGTTTAATGGATGTAATCTCAGGGCTTTTATCCCCAAACTCTGTAAAGTCATCATCACAGGAAACAAAGGTAGTATGTGTCCTTTATATGAACAGGTCTAGGTGTACAAAGGACACTCCCCCACTCTCAAGTTAATGTTTTTTTTATATGTAAGGAAGAACATGAGGAAGAACAACTACAAATTATCTTTTTGTATCTTATGTTAACTTAATGTTTCCCAAACCAGTTTTTTATGTGCCCTTAATTGTATTATAACTATATC
>NW_007249322.1:39969-100235 GCF_000164805.1 Carlito syrichta | reverse complement strand
GGAGCGGCCACTGTACTCCAGTCTGGGTGACAGAGTGAGACTCCAACTCAAAAAAAAAAAAAAGATCGTTCTGGCTGGTTTGTGAGAATTAACTGAAGTGTGAACGGGCAGAGGGAAAGCAAGTTGGAAGAAGAGGCCAGGCTCGGTGACTCAGTCTGTAATCCCAGCACTTTGGGAGACTGAGGCGAGTGGATTGCCTGAGCCCGTGGGTTCAAGACCAGCTTGGGAAACTCGGCAAGACCTCGTCTCTACAATAAATAAAAAATTAGCCAGATGTGGTAGCGTGCGCCTGTAGTTCCAGCTACTTGGAAGTGGAGGAAGGATCGCCGGAGCCCAGCAGGTCAAGGCCGCTGGCTTATGTTCCAACTCAAAAAAAAAAAAGAAGAAGAAGAGAGACCAGATTAGTTGCTCCTCCAGGATCCAGGCAAGATATAATCGGGCTCTCACTAAGATGATAGCGCTGGAAGAGGCAAGGAGTGGGCGTAATCCGGATGGATTCCAAAGATAGAGTTCACACAATTTGCCATGGGTTGAATGTGATATCTGAGAGGAAAAAAAGGATTTGAGAATGACTCCAATAACTTTGAATTTTGGCCCAAGTAACTGGCAGGATGTAATTGCCATTTACCGAGATGGGAAAGGCTTGAAGAGAAGCAGTGTGGTAAGGAAAATAATGAATTATATTTCTCACATGCCTCGCTTGAACGTTGATACTGGGTCTCTAAGTAGAGGTGTCAAGGAGGCTGTTGGATATACCAACTGGGACTCAAAGGAGAGTAGATTTGGGGAGTCAATCTCTTAACAAATAGATGAATCTTACAGTGAACAACTCCTGGATGAATAAGGTCACCGGAAAGTGAGTTTAGATAGGGAAGAGGTGTGAGGACTGAGTTCTAGGTATTCCAATTTGTAAAATATAGAAAGAAGCAAGCAATAGAAGGAATTGATCAGGAAGGAACCCATGGGAGGAACAGAAGCTACTGCATGCTGTTGCAGTTGGCCTGAAAGCCAGCAGAGACCATTCAACCATGGGAGGGAAAGGTAGGTCAATGGCACAGATGAGAGCTAGGTCTGCACATAGTCTAAGTGGTTCTCGGCTGTGACTGCACACTGAAATACCATGGAAACGTTTTTAAAAATTGCCTGATGTCTGGGCCCCAACTCAAACCAATCAAATCACAGCCCCTAGGAACCAGGCCTTGGCATCAGTATTATTGAAAAACTTCCCAGGAAAATGTAATTTGCATCCAGGACTTAAAAATGAAGTTCTACTTTCTGAAAATTTGTGGGATGAATAAAATAAGGAAGTAAGTTTTGGAGTGAATGAGTCTGTCACACGCTGGGGTAGCAAAACTCTCAATTACCCGGACACAGAGATGCTATTTAGAAAACTTTCTCAGCCTCTGGTTAAGGACTGTAAATTCTCTCCCCTCTCTCTGTGTGGCCTCTGCCCTCAAATCTGCTATCTGTAAAGCTTCATTAGCCTTCCCAGAGCACTTTCTTTTGGCAGAGTATTTCACCATGCAGAAGGGAAACGCACACTATCATCCCCGCAGGAGGAAAATAAAGCTCATGGAAAAGAGGAGCAAATAGAGTTTTCTTGACAGAGGTGATGGTTCAGATCAACACATCTTCGTCTCAGAGCTTCTCAGGCCATTGGGCTTCACTCCTCTTCTCCCGCTACAGTGTCCCTTAAAGATCTGTGTAACTTTTAGAACTTGGAGAATCCTTGAAAATACCTACACTAATGGTGTGCTACCTTTTTTTAAAAAAATGTAAGCCCTCAAACACTACATCTAAGCAATACCTAATGCTGACAGGGGAACCCAAAATGTAACTTCTCAGCCTGAAGTCGCGTTGGGGCCTGGAGCTCAACGCCTTGTGTTCATCTTTCTCCCTTCAGAGGGCTCTGGAGAGTGTGGTGCCTTAGAAAGCAGTTAGAAAACAATGGGTATATGTACCACATTTTTAAAATCCAGTCCAGCTTTGATGGGCCACACGGTTGTTTCCATGTTTTTGCTATCATGAACAGAGCTGCAACAAACGTACATGTGCAGGTATCTTCTTTGTAGAATGATCTGATTTCCTCCGGGTATAATCCCAATAGGGGAATTGCTGGGTCATATGAAAGGTCAATTTCTGGTTCCTTCAGAAATTGCCACAATGTCTTCCAAAGAGGTTGTATCAGTCTGCATTCTCACCAGCAGTGTAGAAGTGTTCCTTTTTCTCCACATCCTCGCCAGCATCTGTTGTTGTTTGTTTTACTAATAATGACCATTCTTACAGGAGTTAGGTGGTATCTCAATGCACAATGGAATATTATGCAGCCACAAAGAAGGACACATTTATGGACTTTGCAGCAAATTGGACGGATTTGGAGTCGATCATACTCAGTGATTCATCACAGAAACAAAGAACTGAGTTCCACATGTTCTCACTCATAAAGTGACCTTGGACAATTATAAGGCTATGGGAAGGTGATTGGCAGTAGCGGAAAACTGTTGGGGGAAAGGGGGGTAGGACTGGCAATTGGGGGAAGCTGCTGGGGGAGAGAGGGGTATGCCTCATCAACAAGGGTACCTGCATGATCATTGTTTGTATAGCTAGCCCAGAATTGCACCTCACATCTTTATAATAATTAATTAATTACTTTAAAAAGAAAACAAAAGAAAAAAGAAAAGAGAAAACCATGGGAACCCCTAATTTGCAGATGAAGCAGTTGGGGCTGAAAGAGCCTGGAGCGACTTGCCCAAAAACAAATGACCAGTGAAGAATCTGTGCCAGCAGGTGTTCCAACCCGCCAGCCCCTGTGTTCTCTATATCACCAAACTGCTTCCTCCTTCATGGGGACACTCATCCCTCATTGAATGGAATAAAATAGTTTAAAGACTATGACAAAAAAACTACTCGGGTTCTAATTTATAGCTCACTAAATATGGTCCTGAAGTTAGCTCTCCAGAGTTAGAAAATAAAAATATAGGACACCCAGTTAAATTTAATGTTTTTTTTAGTATAAGTATGTTCTTCACAGTATTTGGGACACTTACACTTTAAAAATGATTAACCATCTATTTGAACTTCAAATTTAACTGGGCATCCTGTATTTTATCTGACACTTCTACTGGGAGCTGAACTGAAAAACATTGTTAATTCTATCATATTCTGATTGACTGAGTGATAGAAAAAGACATTCCGACACGCCTTTAGTTTTCTTTAGTAAGGGGATTGTTAAAAGAGAATCAAAAAGAACTTGTCAAGAAAAACACATGACCTATCAAGTAATGGAGATTCAGGGACGAGAAACCGAATTCTAGTTCCTTAAAATGCAATTCATGAATAAAGCAGCAACAAATTCAGTAGTGAATGCTTCTATCTTATTTTGGTACAGCAAAGTATTCAATCATCCCATTGACTCTTACGTCTCAAGATCTTTGTACCTTCTCAAGGAGGAAAAGTAAATTTTAAAATTTGTGATTCTTTTTTCCAAGATAAAATCCATTCTACTCTTCTGTGACAAAAGGTTGATTCCTTTTTAGATGGTGTCTTGCTATTGACCTCGGATTAGTCAACCACTGTTGATGATTTTTATCTTAGCCTGCAACTCTTTTTTTTTTTTTTTTGTAGAGATGAGGTCTCACCAAGTTGCCCCATCTGGTCTTGAACAATCCACTGGCCTCCGCCTCCCAAAGTGCTGGGATTACAGGATGAGCCGAGCCCGACCCCTGCTACTCTTACATCACCTCATGACAGTGGCCAGTCTAAGAAAGCCCCAAGGGATTTTTGACCCTATTCTGGAGAATGTGAGTCCCATTTGTTGGGAGCTTTTGGAAATTCAAAATGTCTTCAGGACCTTGATAATATTATCAAGAAATCAGATGCAGTTCAGCTTTGCCAAGAGCTAAGAGAACTTAAAAAAAAAATCATTCAAGCTCTGGCCAGATTTGTTCTGTGCACCATAGCTTGCCCACCTACACCCAAGCACAACATCACTCTCTTAGAATTAGATCCAGCATGGAATCTTCAGGAGAGTCATACACACAAAGGCGGAGAAGAAGAAAAAGGAGGAGGAGGAAGAGAAGGAGGAGGAGGAGGGAAAGGAGGGGAAAGAAAGGAAGAAGGAGAAGAAAATTTATTAAGCAAAACACTTTTTTAAGAAGAAAAGACGGCGAGTAACCACTTTGTTTGTAGTCCACAGATAACTTCAAATATTACTTATTCGTAGCTTTAACTTGCACTTACCCCCACTTACTGTTAAATCAAAGATACAAAAAGGTCATACAATGAACCCATTTTCGCTCTTTCCCTCTTGTCCTTTATCCCCTGGTGGTTACAGGACCACGGCCACCAACAATGGGTGGGTCACCAGGCAAAGAAGAGAGAGGAAAAGCAAAAGACCTGGATCATTCACATGCTTCATGTTTATATATATTTTTAAAAAACAGAGTTGACCATGTGTCTTTGGGGAGGGCAAAAGAGAAAGGAAGGGAGAAGGCAGCATAAGAAGGAAATTATAAAGAAGGAACAGAACGTCTCTGAGCTGCTACCTTCACTTAAAATATTTAACAGAAAGTGTAGGTGTGTACAAAAGAACTGGCAAAATGTTACAGTACAAGCCAGCAGGAATGTACTCTAGTCCCTTATTTCTGCCCAAGGGGCACTGACTACCTGTCAGGCTGGGAGCTGAAACAAGATAATTGTCTCTGAGCTCCCTGCTTGAAAGGAGCATAATGGAAAAAACAACAAATTGACAGTCCCTGGTACCCGGATTCCTGTTGGGAGGCTGCTGGCATCAGCCAGTTGCTGAGCTGAGTTCACACTGAATCTCCCCAGACTTCCTTCCACAAGAACTGTGGAAGACCAGCCATAGCCACAGCAACGCTGGCTTCCAGCAAGCAATGTCTTCTTTAAGTTCGTGGAGTGGCCTGGCACGGTGACTCAGTCTGTAATCCCAGCACTTTGGGAGGGCGAGGCAAGAGGACTACTGGAGCCTGGGGGTTCGAGACCAGCCTGGGAAACATGGTGAGGCCTTGTCTCTACAATAAATTACAAAAACTAGCCGGGCGTAGGCATGCGTCTGTAGTTCCAGCTACTTGGAAGGCTGGATCGCCTTAGCCCAGCAAGCAGGTCGAGGCTGCGGTGGCCGGGAGCATGCCACTGCCCTCCAGACCGGGCGACAAAGAGTGAGACTCCAACTCAAAAAAAGAAAAAAAATGGTCGTGGAGCTGAAGGCCCCAGGTATGATCCTGCACCTGGAGGGGTGGTGTCCACCCTCATGTGTGAGGGCATGGAGAGCCTCGTGCTGCACAGCACATTCTAGAACAACATGACATCATAGTCACTTAATCCTGAACCACTGTATCAGCAGACACGTATTAAAGAGACAGTGCTGGCCAATGATGTGCTTCTTTTCAAGACCCACTGGGTGCATTGCAGACACTGGAGCTTCATGTGATTGTGTTGCTCTACACTGGTTATTCTTCGACAGCTTTTCCTTGTCTGGATGATTCCTTCTTTGTTATGTGTCTCTCCTCTTAGACTAACAGCTGATCAGTAGCAGGAAACTTGGTGCCTGGTATATAATAAATGCTTAGTATACAGAGACTCTCAGAGTCCTCTTTAAAATGTCACTTTCCCCAAAGTGGGGGAAGTTTCAGATATTAACACGGATTCTGTACCTGGACATATATTTTGGCAAATACTAGGCATGATAGTAAAACATACGTATTGGGTCTTTGTCCTTGGTTCCTGGCACAAAACTTCTAAAACGCTTGAAAGTTCCTAAGTGATAGGGGTGAGAAAAGAATCCCGTTCTCTATAACAAACAGCTTTCAACCATTCCTGGGTTTATGCTAATGAGGTGATCCTTGAAGTGCCCCTAGATAGCTTCAGAAGGGAGCTGGTGGCCAGAGGAACCCACCATGTGATTAGAGAGTTGGGACTTTCAGCCCCATCCCCAACCTCCAGGGAGGGCTGGAGTTTGAGTTAGTCACCAATGGCCAGTGATTGAAAGTCATGCTACTTAGGCAATAGAGCCTCTGTAGAAACTCGTCATTGAAAGAGTTGGTGAGTACGTAGAGGTGCTGGGAGGACGGGGTGCCAGGAGGGGGTGTAGAAGCTTTGTGCACCCCACCCCTTACCTCGCTCTGTGCATTTCTTCCATTTGGCTGTTCCTGAGTCGTATTGTGTATTGTGTATGTAAACCAGTGATAGCAAGAAAAGAGTTTTCCTATGTTCTGTGAGCCATTCTAGCCAATGATTGAACCTGAGAGGGAGTGCATGAAAAATCCCAACTTTGTAACCACGTTAGACAAAAGGGAGGCTAGTCTAGAACCTGCCACTTGCAGCTAGTCTCTGAAGTGAGGGAAGTCCTGTGGGAATGAGCCTTTAAACCTAGAGAGTCTGACGCTAACTCCAGCTAGTTCATGTCAGAACTGAATTGAGTCGGAGGACAGCCAGTAGGTGTTAGAGAATTTGTTGGTGTGGAGGAAAAAAACCTACACACAATCAGTGCCAGAAATGTTGTGAGTACAGTAGTCCCTTATTATGGGTTCACTTTTCTCTGTTTTAGTTACCTGTGATCAACCATAGTCTGAAAATATTAAACGGAAAATTCCAGAAATAATTCCTGTTTTAGAATGCACGCCATTCTGAGCAGTGTGATGAAATCTTGTACCTTCCAGCCTGAGGAAGTGAATCATCTCTTGTCCAGTGTATTTGCATTAGTCACTTAGTAGTTACCTCAGATATCGGATCAGACTATCCAAGGTTTGAGCACCCATTGAAGGTCTTGGAATGTATCCCCCCTGGTAGTTAATGGGGAACTCGTGGTAAAACAGTTTAGATCAAGATATGAAATTTATCCCACTCTGTACAAAAACCAGTTCAGATCAGGACATAAAGTTCATCCCACTCTGTACAAATCCTGAGCAATAGTATTAATAGGCAAGAAAAGAAAATGTCAGTCTCCAAAACCTTATGAAGATCTATGTCTGACATGTTGAAGAAACTCATGAAAAGAAATAAGAAAATGAATCAGGAAATCCATTAGAATATTGGGAAAGGATATGAATTAGACATTTATAGAACTGAAAAACTGAATCGTTAAAAAGTATTTAAAGACAAGCTCATATTTACTAGAAATTGGAGATGCAAAAATTAAAACAACAATGCAATACTACTATCCTCAAGGTTTTAAAAGTTAGATGATATCAATTTCTAGAGACATCAGAAAATACAGGCACCTTCGTGTACTGCTGGAAAGTGTGTAAATGGAAATGGCTTTTATAGAGAACAATTTATGATGTATTGCTACACATAATAAAATCAGACATGTGTACCACTTTCTCTAGCAATTCTGTCCTGGATTTATACCTCAGAAAAATTAGCACAGAGCTCCATAAAGAATGGTTTATTAGGAATTTTGAACTATATTGATGTTGATGGCAGCAAAGAACAGGTGGTAACCTTTATGTCTGTCCTTAGAGGAGTAAGTAAGTAAAATGTTACCTGATGCAGTGGAACGTTTTGCAGCAGTCAGAAGAAATGAAAATAAAGTGGATGGCTTGCAAAAACAAGGTTGAATGAAGAAAATTGAGAAACAATGATATATGTTTTTCAATTAAACAAATATTACTATTAAAATATATTAAATTTAGCCATTATTATGTTCAATAAACATTAGGTATATTAAGTTGTTCCTTGGCATGTGAAGCAAATTGGTTCCAGGACCCCTGCCCATACCAAAATTCAAGCCTACTCAAGTCCCACAGTTGGTCTTGTGGAACCCTTGTACAGGAAAAGTCTACCCTCTGAATATGCAGGTTTTACATCCCTTTAATACCGTATTTTTGATCCATGATTCATTGAAAAGCTTCTGTGTATAAGTGGACTCAAGCAGTGCAAACCCATGTTGTTCAAGGATAGATCGTATTTAAATAAGTATAGGGCACGTAGAGAACAATAGTTAAAATTGTTAAAAATAAGTGTGGTCCTTGTCTTCAAGCAACCAACACTTAGGGAAGCACAAATGCTAAAGACTCAGTCAGTCCCAGGATGAAAACTGCCAAATTATGCCCAAACAAGGCTGTGCAAAGGTGCACAAACCAGGGGAGGGTCAAGATGGCAGACTGAAGACTTTTCCCGAATGCAGCTCTCAGCAAAGAAGCCTATATGAAAAACAGACTTAAGGCTCTGAGGGTTGACTTGAAAAATCCAAGCTGCACTCTATCAGACAGTCACTTGGGGATGCAGAGGATGAATGATTCCAAGCCCCGGATACCCCTAAAAGCACCTTAACATGAAATAGGGAGAATGCCTTTGGAGATGGAAGGAGTGAGTGAAAATGACAGCTTCTCTGCTCTACACACCTCTGCAGTCTCAGCCAAGAGAAAGACAGCCCAGGCCTTTCCCCTTGCACCCTTCCTGCACAGGCTGGTAGCAGAGAGCTGCCCTAAACAGAAAAAGAGGCGCCAACAGAAGCCACGTGGACCCTGGGGAACCCTAGTTCCTGAGAGCCCAGCGCCGCAGCCCCTGACACCCCCACAGAAAGGTTCAGCAGGAAACATCTTAAGGGAGTAGTCTGTGCCTCATGGATACTCCCCCCTCCCTCCTTGTCCAGCACCCAGCAGGGGCAACACACCCACTTTGGAGACCTTTTTCTGGTGCCAACAGCCCTTGTAGCCCCAGGTCAGGGCTACAGATGGGCTTGAGCTCCGAGGACTGCTATTGTTCCTCCATGGAGCAGGGTGGGAACTAAGAGGCAGGTGATGGAGCCCCACCTACCTGGAGGCTGAGGGAGAAATAACCGCCCAGCCTGAGGAGGTGAATCATCTCTTGTCCAGTGTATTTGCATTAGTCACTTAGTAGTTACCTCAGATATCGGATCAGACTACCCAAGGTTTTGTTACCCATTGAAGGTCTTGGAATATATCCCCCCGATACTTTCCTTTTACCCCTGGGCAAAAAGAGTAGTCTCCCTTCCCCCACTCCTTCCTTCCCCCCTGGCCAAAAAGGGTGGTCTCACTCAAATGGGAGGACCCCATTCTGTGCCCCCAAGAGCACCTAAACCAGAGTAGAGCTGCAGGATCCCACCCGGCCACCTACCAATCCTGCTGAGAAGACACAGAATCTGGGGAGGAGGCCATAGGAGTTCCAGTCAGGGTTCCTGGTGCTTCTGTGGAGAGAGGGGAAAGTCTCTGTACTAGAGGAAAAGTCTTGCCTCATTCCCACCAGTGAAACAGTTCTAGACAGTTTTCCCCCTAGTTCACCATCCTTCCTGCCACTGTTTCTCCCCATCCTCCCTCAACACACAGGGGGGCCACAAAAGAGAGGTCAGGCAAAAACAAAAATCAACAACAAAAAAACTGCCATCTCAATAGCAGCAACCTTATCTAATAAAAAGTAATAAAACAATAAGAGTCTGCCTTCATAGATGAGGAAGAACCAGTGGAAAAGAAACACCAGTAATCCTCAAAGCCTGAGCTTGTCAACACTCACAAAGGGGCTTTCCAAATGCCAAGCAATGGAACCCATCCAGAATGATCTGCCCCTGATGACAGACAGAGAAGTCACTCAATAAGATTCACAAGAAGTGGACACACAAATCATCTGGGTCTGTCTTGAAAACAGCACAGGAAGTGAAAGCTGAGCTGGCCATTTTAAGAAAGAACAAATATGAACTTCTGGAAATAAAGAATTCTCACCTGGAATTTTGAAACACAAATAGCAAGACTCAACAGCAGAACTGACAAGGCAGAGGAAAAAATCTCAGAGCACAGAGATCAAACTATTGAACTAACCCAGTTGGACAAAAACAAGGAGAAAAGACAGAAAAAAATGAGCAAAGCCTAAAAGAAATCCAGGATTATGCAAAGAAACCAAATTTACTGTTGATTGGCATTTCTGAAAGAGAAGAGAAAACCAAGAACACCCTGAAGCAGCCTTCCAAGATATCATCCAAGAAAATTGCACCTATCTTGCTAGAGAGGCAGACAGGCAGACACAAGAGATTCAGAGAACCCCTGTGAGGTATTACATGAGAAGATCATCCATCCCCAAGTCACAAAGGTGAGCATGAAAGAAAAAATTCTAAAGGCAGTTAGAGAAGGGTCAGATCACTTACCAAGGAAGTCCCATCAGAATGGCAGCAGACTTTTCAGCAGAAACTCCACAAGCCAGAAGAGACTGGGATTCTATCTTTAACATTCTTAAAGAAAAGCAATTCTAACCCAGAATTTCCAGTGTGGCATTTTCTCAGAGAACTAAAAATTGAGCTACCATATGATCCGGCAATCTCACTTCTAGGAATATACCCAGAGGAACATAAATTGCTCTACCAAAAAGACACCTGCTCATAGATGTTTATTGCAGCACCGTTTACAATAGCAAAAATACGGAACCAACCCAGATGTCCATCAAAGTGGACTGGATAAAGAAAATGTGGTACATATACGTGACTGAATACTGTGCAGCCACACAGAACAAAATCATGTTATTTGCAGCAACATGGATGCAACTGGAGAACATCGTTCTAAGTGAACTCTTAACAGAAAAAAAAAAAACTGAATACTACATGTTCTCACTCACAAGTGGGCCCTGAACATTAGGCACACAGTCACAAAGGTGGAAACAACAAACACTGAGGACTATTAAAGGAGAGAGGACAGAAGGGGGATAAAGATCAGACAACCACCCATGTCCACTACCACGGGAAGAGGAGGCTCGCTGGATACCCAGACCTCACTTTCACACAATTTACTTATGTACCCACACCTCTAAAACAAGAAAAAAATAAAAATAAAAAACCAAACCAACCAAACAAAAAGTGGGGACCAACCCATCACACTGTGCTGCTCCTGGGAGGCTGTGCCCTGTGTGCCCAGTTAGTCTGGATATGCAGATATGCATGCAGATAAACAGGTAGAATGGATATAGTGAGGACACAGGTGCAATGTAACAGAGTGAGTCTGTGCTGGGAGCAGGAGACTGCAAGAGCTGAACAGATAATAAAGAAGGAAGCGAGGGCCTTGCTTGGAGTAAGGCACATAACTCCATTCTTTAAGATCATACAAGCCGGGCTCGGTGGCTCAGCCTGTAATCCCGCGCCTTTGGGAGGCTGAGGTGAGTGGATCGCCTGAGCCCGTGGGTTCGAGACCCGCCTGGGCAACTTGGCGAGACCTCGTCTCTACAATAAATAAAAAATTAACCGGACGTGGTGGCATACACCTGTAGCTCCAGCTACTTGGAAGGCTGAGGCAGAAGGATCACCGGAGCCCAGCAGGTCGAGGCTGTGGTGGCTGGGAGTGGCCACTGCACTCCAGTCTGGGTGACAGAGTGAGACTCTAACTCAAAAAAAAAAAAAAAAAGATCATACAAAGGAGGAGAGAAACTCTAAGGGGGAACCACAGCATAATATTGTTGAACAAGATACATATACACTACATATCTTTACAACACAATTACCAAGTCAAAAACAGAATAGTCATTTTAAAAGTTTATTGTTTTCTGCTGCAGAAGTGGCTGTTCCTATAACTTTACCTTTGCAACCCCCATTTGATCTTCAGCTAAAAAATGTTTCCAGTCATCCATCCATCCATCCATCCATCCATCCATCCATCCATCCATCCATCCATCCATCTATCCATCCATGCATCCAACACATATTGTTCAGCCTCTATGTGTCAGAAGTTGTTCTAGGCACTGGAGAAGAAGAAGGGGCACAGAGACAAAGTCCCCTGTTGTGTTCTGGCGCTGGTGTTGTCATAAAGTGTCATGCAGCATGTACAGGGTGAACACCAGACCATTCCCTGGTGCAGGCTTAATAGGGGAATGGGGGGTTCACCTTGTAGTTAGGACCTTATGGGAGCCTCCCCTTTGTACGATGAATTCAAATTCCCTAGCACTCAATTCACTTCAAGAATGGGCTGTGTCAGTTTAAGAATAAGTTAGGAACTCCTGCCCATACTAATTGTGCTCCATATCATTGAGGGTTCCTATTCCATGGAGAATCAACTGCTCTGACATTTCCAAGGAATCCAATTGCTTTTGGGTTTTAGTGGTCAACACACCTGGTCATCAGCATCCCCACTCTTTGGTGGCCCTCGGCATTGTGGCCACTTCACCGTATGAGCAGTCCCTCTGAGACCAGGTCAGCATGGACTCCTGGTCACGAAATGGGCTCTGGTGTCCTATGGAAGCCACGTCACCTGCCAAGTCAGGAGCACCCATGAACGTGGATAATGAGATTCCCTCTGATTACTGGTCCTTCCAGTGACCTGTTCTTGCTGCCACTGTGATGTCTTCTGCTTCCAAAGTGGCCCAGTTGACCTTCTGCCAGGCTTTGGGACAGTGGCTTCTGCCCCACTTTTGCAGCCGCTCACACACAGTGACGTGGGCCATCATTTGGTGCCATCTGGAACTCACAGGTGGAAGGGCCACAGGCTACAGCGTCCTTCAGGGCAGGTCAGAACTGAATGTGCTGCGACTGTGTTCCAGCAGAAGCATCCTGGTTCTTGATGGTCCCTTTTGTATAAGGCAGAAATGAGAGTAGCTTTTCATGGGAGAATAAGCACCTGTGGTTCAGGTACCGAATGATCTGAGCTTAGATACCAGCCACTTAGGTGAGAGCTAGAAAATGCCAACAACTCTGTGCTTCAAGATCTTGGCATCCTTTGTCCCTTAGACAGTTCATATGTAAAAAATGTGTGGCCCCTCCAACTGGGGACAAAATGGCAGCCCCTGATCCAACTGGCTTTTTGTCAGGCAACACAGAGCCAGCTTGCATAGCCATTCATAGCCACTCACTGGACAACTCTGTTGGACTCCACGAGAGGTGAGGCACAAAATAAATAAAAAGGTATAATTAGAAGGTCATAAATATTAAGGTAGGGGATAGAGGTGCCAGAATTTAGCAGAAGAACACGGTGCTACATTCTGCTCTCCCACTCCTCTGAAACCGCGATGGCCACAGTAACCAACAATCTTTTATCCACCAGTGATGTCCTTGACTTTCTAGCCTTTTTATATGTGCTTTCTCTGTAGTATTTAGCCCTGTGGAATATTCTCTCTTTCTTTAAATTTCTATAGCTATCTCAAATTCATTTTAATAGACTTTAGTTTTTTGTTTGTTTTGTTTTGTTTTGTTTTTTTGAGTGGGAGTCTCACTCTGTCACCCAGACTGGAGTGCAGCGGCCGCTCCCGGCCACCACAGCCTCGACCTGCTGGGCTCCGGCAATCCTCCCGCCTCAGCCTTCCGAGTAGCCGGAATGACAGGCGCGCGCTACCACACCCGGCTGATTTTTTGATTTATTGTAGAGATGAGGTCTCGCCAAATTGCCCAGGTGGGTCTCAAACCCACGGGCTCAGGCAATCCGCTCACCTCAGCCTCCCAAAGGCGTGGGATTACAGGCTGAGCCACCGAGCCCAGCTGACTTTAGCTTTTTTAGAGCAGTTTTCTTCTCAGAGCAAAATTGAGCAGAAGGTGTAGAGATTTCCAAGTAGTCCCTGTGCATAGCTTCTCCCACAAGAGTGGTACATTGGTAACAACTGATGACTCTTCATTGACACACCATCATTACCCAATGTCCATAGTTTGCACTAGGGTTCCCTCTTGGCGTTGTATACTGTACAGGCTCTGATAAATGGAGAGTGGCATATCGTCACCGTTAGAGCACCAAACAGAATAGTTCCACTGCACTAAAAGTCTCCTATGCTCTGCCTAGTCATCCCTGTCTCCCCTCTGGCCTCTGGCAAACACTGATATTTTTACTGCCCCATAGTTTTGCTTTTCCACAATATTGTATAGTTGGAATCAGATAGTATGTCGACTTTTCAGACTGCTTACACTGAGTACCGTGCATTTAAGTTTTCTACATGCCTTTTCATGGTTCAATAACTCTTCCCTTTTTAGTGCTAATTAATATTTTATTATCTGGATATATTACAGTTTATTTTTTCATTCACCTACTGAAGGACATCCTGGTCATTTCCAGATTTGGGTAATTATGAATAAAGTTGCTATATCCAGTATGTGCTGGTTTCTGTATGGACCTAAGTTTTCAACTCTTTTGGGTAAACACCAGAGTGTGGTTGTTGAATTGTAGAGCAAAAGTATGTGTTGTAGTTTTATATTTTCAAAACGTCACCAAGCCGTCTTCTAAAGTGGCTGCAACAATTCGTCATCTTTCCCCTAACTCTTTCTGAGCCTACTCTATACTTTCTGTTAGTTAACATCTTCACAATGCAACTGGGCTCCCCGACCAGAAAAGGGAGGCATCCCAGACTCTCATATTTACTGAGGGCCCACTATGTACCAGATGCAAGTCTAGGCTCTGGATACGTATTTATCAATAGAGAGATTTGGTACCCTTTGTTATAAAGCTCATAAAGTGCCAAATTTGTGACAAGCATTGTGGAAACTCCTGGTAGAATGACTTATTTAAAAAAAAGAACATTTTCATGAATACTGGAATTATTTTCTATGTTGCTACATTTTGCTCTGCAATTTGATCTATAACCATTTATTTGAGGGGCTTCGGGTCATGTGTGACTGATACTTGATATTGAATATATTTTCCCAGAATACACTTTTAAATATTTTTGTGATACATTTTAGAATGGTGGGTGACAATGAGGAAGTCTGAGTATCAGAATTACGTGACAAGTTTTGTTCAACACTACACATTTACTCACGTGTATGCACAAACATAAACACTCACACATATTACATCGACTTTTAAAATAACTCTAAAATATCTGGGAAGCCAAACACACATTTGTCACTTTATTTTTAAATCATTGATCCTACTTCTGAACAAAAAAGAGTACTAACTCTAAAACTGCCTTTGCTTTATGATGCAAAGTCTTATTAATCACTCACAAAATAAAGGGCATTCCAACGGAGAGAAAGAAGAAAGGGATTTTTTTTCTGTACTTAATTTGCATTAAGTTAAGAATATACCTATATGCCTCTTCAGTTCTTTCTGTTCTGAGTTTCAGGTAGAACCTGAAAAACTACCTATAAAAAGATCATGAACCTAGGAGACTAGCATTCTTTTCTGTCAGATATATGACATCAATATTACAAATTTTTTTTCTTTTTCTTTTTCTTTTTCAGTAGCTGTCTGGAGAGTCACAGAGAAATATGGACCAGAAGTTATTCCTTCTGAGTTTCACTCATGTATCTTAACATGATGGCATTCTTCATGACCGCAAACTGGGCAGTAAAATAATGATATAAACTGCAGAAAACTGCCATTATTACTGAAGACATGGAAGAAATAGGAAGAGAAAACTTGTTTGGTATGCAAGATCACTTTTGCCCAGATTTTGAATCTAAGATACTACTGATCCGCCTTTATGGATGGATAAAATACAAGCAATTTTGATAAGGCTTTGAACTGAGAGGGAAAGCAAGAAGCTAAATCATTTACTTTGAGCCAGCACAGGGTCAAGTGTAGGTATTAAAATATTCAGTGAGCAAGATAAAGGAGAATGTTGCCTTTGATGGTCTTTAGAAAAGACCATGCTATGATAGAAGAATAAAATGCAAGACTTTCAAAATTCATGTTCCAAAGAGTCACTTAATATCTGCCAGAAACAGCTGGGTTTATTTTCACATCCAGAGTACTAAGGACAGAAGAAGAAAGATGTCCAGGTTTGAGGTTTTTAATCTGTTTGTCAACCATGTGCATATTTTACACAACATTTAAATTCCTGGATGACGAATAAACATGGGACACAAAACCTTGCTTGGGATATGAAGACAAGATTTCAAGGATCATTTTCTAACTTGAGGGTTAGAGTAGGTTGTCTGTGTTTGTAAATCTCTTTGGACTTTTAATAATTATTTTAAAATTATTCACATCATTACTAAAAACTCCCTTCACTCCTCTCATCTTAATTTCACGCCTCTATCTCAAGAGGTATTTTTCCTCTTCTTTTTTTTTTTTGAGTTGGAATCTCACTCTGTTGCCCAGGCTGGAGTGCAGTGGCACACTCATGGCCACCGCAGCCTCGACCTGCTGGGCTCAGGCGATCCTTTCTCCTCAGTCTTCCAAGTAGTTGGAACTACAGGCGTGAGCCACCACGCCCGGCTAATTTTTTGATATACTGCAGAGATGACATCTCGCCAAGTTGCTCAGGCTGGTCTCGAACCCGTGGGCTCAGGCAATCCTCTCTCCTCGGCCTCCCAAAGTGCTGGGATTATAGGCGTGAGCTACCACATCCGGCCTCAATGTATATTTTTCTAGGGTCTGTGAAATTTGATCTAGGTCTTGAGATCAGATCATATTTTTTAATTAAACTTTTTATTTTAAAATAATTATAGATTCACATGCAGTTGTCAAAAATAATATGAAGAGATCCAATGCATCTTTTACACAGCTTCCCCTACAAGTAACTCTTACAGAACTATAGTAGTTATCACACCAGGACATTGACATCGGCATAGTCAAGAGGCAGAACATTTCTGTCAACACAAGGATCCTTTATGTTTCTCCTTTATAGGTACACTCACTTCCCTCCCACTCCCCACCCGCTTCTTATCCCTCATAAACCACAAATCCATTGTTCATTTCTATAATTTTGTCACTTCATAAACATTGTATAAATAGAATCATATAATATATAACTTTGTAGAATTGGCTTCCCCCGCCTCCCACCATAATTTTCTGGAGATTCGTCTGGGTTTTTATGTATATTAATAGCATATTGATATTATATTAATATGCATATTAATAGCCCACCACTTTTTATTGCTGCAGAGAATTCCATGGTGTGAATATATCACAGTTTGTTTAATCATTCCAACATTGAAGGACATTTGGGTTGCTTACAGTGTTTTGCTATTGTAAATAAAGCTTCTAGAGATATTGCTGTACACGTTATAATGTGAACATACATCTTCAGTTCTTTGGAATTAATTCTCAGAAAAGCAATTACTAGCTAACATATAGCTGCATGTTTACAGAGTTTTAGAAACTACGAAACTGTTTTCTAGCCTGGCTGTACTATTTTAACATTCCCACCAACAATGTACACATAATCAAGTTTCTCTACATTCTTGCCAACATTTGGAATTTTACTATTTTTAAAATTTTACCCATAGGTGTGTAGTTGTATTTCATGAAATTTTAACCACATTTAACCCTAATGGCCAGTGATGTTGAAAATCTTTTTATGTGCTTATTTATCATCTCTTCAGTAACATGTCTTTGAAACTTTTGCCAATTTTCTAATTGTTTGTTTTTGCATTGTTTGATTTTTAAGGGTTCTTTATATATTTTAAATATAGCCCTTTGTTGGATATATGATTTGAAAATATTTTCACCTATTCCATAGCCTGTCTTTTCACCCTGCTAATAAGGTGCTTGAAAGGAATGTGAATTCTGCTATTGCTGGATGGAGTGGAGTATTCTATAACTGTCAATTAGATTCTGTTGGTTGAGAACATTGTTAATTTCTTTTATATCCATGCTGACTTTCTTCTAATTGTTCTGTCAATTGTTGAGAGAAGGACGTGAAGTTTGCAAGTATAACTGTGGATTTGTTTACATGAGGGGGAACCAAAAATAATCCTTTTACTTATTAAAAATTGTGTATTTATTCTTACATGTTTAAATTTTAGTCACCTTCAAAGTACTCTCCGTTTAATGCAATGTACCTATTGAGACTTTTTTTCCACTGCTCCAAACAGTTTTTTAACTCATCAGTTTTGATGTGTTTTAGTGCTTCTGCTGTTCTCTGTTTCACCTCTTTCACATGGGCAAAACATCCCTTGAAGGACTTTTTTCACCCAGGGAAACAAACAAACAAAAAAAGCCACTTGGGGCAAGACTGAATGAGAGAAAGGGTGAGGTATGGAGGTCATGACGTTTTTGGTCAAAAACTGCTGAACACTCAGCGTGGTATGGGCAGGTGCGTTGTTATGGTCGAAGAACCGGTCACCTGTTTGTCACACCCAGGATGCTTTTTCCACAAAGTGTGATGCAACCTTCTCAAAACTTCCGGGTAAAAACTTTGGTTGACTTTTTGATCAGGAAGAACAAATTCCAAGTGTACTACAAGGGTCCTGCCCTTCAAAAGGTGTCAGAAAAACTCAGAGAAAAGAGAAGATTTAAATAAAATTCAGAGTCCCGGGGCCACCATGGTTCTGGGTTTTGGGGGGGCCTTCCCTCATATTTTCTTGCAATCCTATCAATACTCCCTTCATGAATTTTACAGCTTGGTGGTTTGGTGCATACACAATTAGATTGCTACATCTTCTCGGTAGAGTGACCTTTTTATCATTATATAATGTACCACTCTGTCTCCAGTAATTTCTTTGGTCTGAAATCCAGTTTATGTGCTATTTATATAGTCACTTCTGCTTTGCTTCAATTAATGTCCATATAGCTTTTTATATTCCTTTTGCTTTCAATTTGCCAGTGTTATTATACTTGAAGTGAGTTTATTGTTGACAACATATAATTAATTGGGCTATGTTTTAAAACTTTCTACAAATTTTGATATCTGAGTTGATTTAGATTTCATTCAGTTTGAGATCTCTCTGGTTTTTTGCATGGAGGATTTTCTATTGAAACCTGGACATTTTCATGGTGGCCCCGGGACTCTGAATCTTATTTAAATCTTCTCTTTTCTCTGAGTTTTTCTGACACCATTCCAATAGGGAGAAGGAAGGTACTGCTTCATTACTGCTAAATTGAGGTAGAAGTTTGCCTCAGCTCCTGAGTGTGGGGACTCTCTTCATTCCTGCTGAGTGGGGATGGAAATTTTGGCTTCCATTGAATGTGAATAGAAGCATAAAATTCATTGCCTTGGGTGTCTGACTTTTTTTGCTTACCATAGTATTTTACAAGGACGTATCTTTATCCTTGTTATAGCATAAGTTGGTATTTCATTCTTTTTTATGGCTGAATAATAATAAATAAAAGGTATGTGCCCTTTTACTTATTCATTCATCAGATAATAGACATTCACTTTTTCACTGTGTGGCTAATATGAGTAATTTTATGCTATGAGAATACACACACATACACACACACACAAACACGCTATGAACATTTATGTACAAGTTTTTGCAGAAATATATGTGTTCAGTTCTTTAGGGTACAAACCTAGGAATGGAATTGCTGGGTCATATTAAATCTGAGTTTAAATTTTTGAGAAACTTTCAAACTATTTTCCAAAGTTGCTTTACCATTTGACATTCTTTTTTTTTTTGAGTCGGAGTCTCACTGTCTCTTAGGCTGGAGTGCAGTGGCATGCTCATGGCCACTGCAGCCTGGACCTGCTGGACTCAGGCGATCCCTTCCACTTCAGACTTCCAAGTAGCTGGAACTACAGGTGCATGCTACCACGCCTGGCTTATCATTTGACATTCTTACCTGCAATGTAGGAGGTTTCAATTACTCCACATCCTTGTCCACACTTAGTATTTTCTTTTTTTTTTAATTGCAGCTATTCTAGTGGGTATGAAGCAGAAATCTCATTTTGTTTTTCAGTTGCATTTCATTAAAGATGAATGATGAGCATCATTTCATGCGTTTATTGGCCATTTGTGTATCTTCTTTGGAGAAATGTCTATTCAAACTATTTGCTCATTTTTGTAATTGGACTATTTTTCTTTTTATTGCTGAGTTGTAATATTTATATATTTTGAATATGAGATCCTTATTAGATATATGCTTTTCAAATATTTTCTTCTATTCTCTGAGTTGTCTTTTCAGTTTCTTGATTGTTTCCCTTGACTTTCTGCATCTTCTTATGTTCGTTTTACATATAATGACCAAGATTTGCAGTTATACTTAGTGGGGAACTAGCACAAGTTATATATAATCCATTTTTCCCAGGAGTAGACATCTAGACTCTAGACCATATTTAATAATATATATCATCTATTTTTAAATATCAGTGAGTGAAAACTAAAGGAGATCAGGAAGTGGAGACTGGTCAAAATTTTCCATAAACATGTTTCTCCCATCAAATGTAGAATAAATAGATATTCAGTTGACACTGTCACCTGATTCTTTAGTCTCCTGGCAGGTCCTGAGCCTCAGAACTGATGTTGCACATCTGGATTGTTGGATGTGAATAACAGAGGAGTTTTCACCAGAGCATATAGTTGAGCTCCTTTGGGTACCATAGGGCCGTAACTTTAGTGGCACTAGAGAAAAAGAGCCATATCTCACCACTTATGCTCCTTTCCTTGATGCAGAAATTGCAAGCCCGTGTGATGCACCATCACAACTCTCTGACCTCATCTTGAAAATAAAGGAGCAGTTTCCTTCAACCCCTGCTTTTTATTTGGTAATAGAAACCCCCCAAAAAGATACTTGATTTCTAATCACGTATTCTTCTATGAGAGCAAAAAAATGTGAAATTCTGGGTAAGTCTATGCCATAACTCTAGATAATAAAGATGCCACATTATCTTGCATTTGTCAGTAATAATATTATTAATAAACTGAAATGTGTAGCTTCTATATAAAATTAGAAGGCTAGTTCTTCCCCGCTACCCACACATGCAATTTCACATTTAGGATTTCAAAATCAGTCTGCTTAGTGTTTTTTTTTTTTTCAGGAAGCAGAAAATCCTGCCATTTTGATAAAAAGGATAACATAGTTATAATAAACGTTTAAGCATTAAAATGATTACTCAAAATACATGAAACAACATTTTTTTTAGAAATGCAAGAACAATTGGGAAGAAAACATGCAGAGTGGTTAACATACCACCCTAGTACTTCTTTTAGGTCAGGACCAAGCAGGTTATGCTTTATTCTCTGACCTCTTCTCACCCTTGTCCCTCCAGGCTTGGAGTGAAAAGATCAAGCCCAGGGAGCATGACTACCTGAACCCCAGACCCAGACCACTCACTCTGTACTCAGGACCTAGGAATTCCCTGCTTAACTGGCTCCAAAGCCATTTTTAGGATGTGTACAGGCCTCTTCCCCAGGTCTGTTCTCCTGAGGATAGACCCGAATCCCATACACCCAGGCCTATGGACTAGGCAAGAGAGATCTTCCTTGGGGAGTTAGGGGTGATGTTTAGACATATGGAATGGGTGTTTACAGGCCTGCACATTTGTAAGTTTCATTGTGGTGCAGGTTGGGGACACAGCTGGTAAGTGATGGGGAATAGATCTTCTGACAAGGCTATATTCCAGTGTAAAATATAAGGAATCTGAGATCTCTCTTTGAACTTGGCTTTTCGAATGATTAGAAATATATATTTTTCGATGCAGAAGTATAAAACATATTTAACAGTCGGTTAGCAAATTCTTACGAGGGTTCCAGTCCCGGGATGGCTTTGATTTCAAGTAGTTGTATGAGCTTGCTTCACAGTTTGATTCCAGTTTTAAAATGGTAAGAGCATGTCTTACCCTTATCAACCTTTGACAACTCTAGTCAAAAAGAGAATGAAAAAACAGAGGATTTGAAATGATTGGTAATCTATACTTTCCAACTTTTAGGATTATAAACACCGTGTGTACCTTCTTTAGTGCAACCTTTGTAAAACAGATATATCCCCTTTTTATTAATATATATCAGTTGCCTTTTTAATGTCTTAAAAATAGAAGACAATTAGAAGTTACCTTTCAGTTTCTTCGTAACATAAAACATTGATACCCATCCCATCACTCTCCCATCAGAGAAACGTTGGCTGCATTCCCTGTCCCATGGGGCCCAAGCAGCTCTCAGCTGACACTATGATGCATGGAGCAGCAGAAGCCTATGGGTCAACTCTCAGGAAGGAAAGACAAGTAAATCAGAGGAGGATGTCCAGAGAGAGTTTCAGAGCAAAGGCTGAACTGGGAGAACGACTGCAAAGCCAAGTCTGGAATGGGCAGGGGAGAGACTGGGACAATAGACAGCTCAGCAAACAGGACAGAGACAGTAAGAATGCCTTTGTCAAGGCACAAGACATAGCTGTAACCAAGACGGAGATTTGGGGTCTTCTATGTGTGTGTATTATCTGGATCTGTTTTTAAGGTTCCAGGAAGAAGTGGGCAATACATAGATTCTCATCCTACAATTTTGTGTGGATTCTGTGAAGTTTGTACAGTACCTCATCCATCTCTCTCTTTTCGATTCTGGAATACCCAAGTGACTTAGACACTTAATACAACAACTAAGTTTGTTGCTTTTTACTGTGCCAAGCAGAATTCTAAGCACTTAAGATTTGTTAGCCGGGCTTGGTGGCTCAGCCTGTAATCCCGCGCCTTTGGGAGGCTGAGGTGGGTGGATTGCCTGAGCCCGAGGGTTCGAGACCCGCCTAGGCAGCAAGACCTCATCTCTACCATAAATCAGAAAAATCAGCCGGGCGTGGTAGCGCATGCCTGTAATTTCGGCTACTTGGAAAGCTGAGGCAGAAGGATCACTGGAGTCCAGCAGGTCGAGGCTGCGGTGGCTGGGAGCGGCCACTGCACTCCAGTCTGGGTGACAGAGTGAGACTCCAACTCAAAAAAAAAAAAAAAAAAAGATTTGTTCTAAGGAAGGTTTGTAAGCCCTCAATCCTCCCAACCCTATGAATTTGCTATTATTAACATCATTGCTATTTTGAAGTTAGAAATTGCTGAGGCAGAGGTCATGCAACTAATAAGTAGCAGAGCTGAGATTCAAATCCAGGTACACTGATGACACAACCCTGATCTTCTGACCACCCCACTATATTATCTTCCAGTAGAAGCCTTCGCTTGCTCACATTTGCCTTTAGCTAAAGAATGTGCTCAAACACTTCAAAGTATACCTGAATCTTTCGGGGGAAAAGCTCTTCCAACTTTTAACTAACACTGTGATCTGTGGTTCCTCCCCTATCGCCTCTGGCCATGTTGCTGGACAATGTGGAGACACTGCAGAGACCGTCATCCTGGAAAAGGATCACTTTGCTTAGAAGGGGTTGAGTCCTAGACAGTGTAGCCTTGGACGGTCAGAGTGCTGACATTGTGCAAGGTCCATCACCACCACTTATTTTCTCTCTTCCAGACCAGCCCATGAAGGTATATTGACCCACTTCTCTGGGCACGGCTAGACCTTGTAAGGAAGTGACCCCAAACACCTTTGATGTCTCTACATATCTATTGGTACAAAAATCAAGTCTTGCTACTGAATTTATGGTGCTTCCAGCCCTTTCCAGTAAACATGACAAATGCTCGCTGCTGATTGCAGACAGGATGTGAAGCATGATTTAATCTCACTCTCCTGGGTCTGATGACTTCATTAAGCTGGAATGCTCCCTAGGTAGTTACGGGCATCAGTCAAATGACGAGAGTTGGTTCAATCAAACTCTTACTTGGAGAGACCTTTTCTCGGTATCAGATATTCTCCCCTGTAAAAGGATGCAATTTCCTAACTTATCACAGGCTCACCCAGTCTTCAGAGGGGTAGTATGTGGCCAGACTTGCCTGGTGTGATAAGGGGCCTTCACGTGGCATGTCTAGTTTCATTTCACTACAACAAAGTTTGGCAGCCCAGCCAGCTGCTGCGCCGTGGAGAGTCTGGGAAGGAATGGGCATAGAGAGGGGAAGGTATAGCCTCTTAGAAAACTAGACATTCTCCACCACACCTGGATGTATCTGTACACCTCTTTTCACGCGCTTACCCACCAAACTTTGCTCTGTTTTCCTTGCTGTATCTCTGGCCCATTGCCTTTGCCTGAGCTTCAGCTCACTTCAAACCCCTGGTTTTAGGCACTTGGATTGCTGCAATAGCTGCCTGACTGGTCTTTCTAGCGTTAGCCTTTCTTTTTTCCTGTCCAGATAGCCAAATTCATCTTCCCTGAATAGACTTTACCCAAAGTGCTTTTGGTGTCATTTACAAGACTCTACAGCCAAATACAAGGTCAAAGAGATTTACTCTGTTTTTTAAAAAATATCTTGCCGGCCGAGCTCGGTGGCTCAGCCTGTAATCCCAGCACTTTGGGAGGCCGAGGTGAGTGGATTGCCTGAGCCCGCGCGTTGAGACCCGCCTGGGCAACTTGACGAGACCTCATCTCTACAACAAATCAAAAATTAGCCGGGTGTGGTAGCGTGCGCCTGTAGTTCCAGCTACTTGGAAGGCGGAGGCAGAAGGATCGCCGGAGTCCGGCAGGTCGAGGCTGCGGTGGCCGGGAGCGGCCACTGCACTCCGGTCTGGGCGACAGAGTGGGACTCCAACTCAAAAAAAAAAAAAAAAAAATCTTGCCTTTACCACCATTCATTCAATCACAACTTTATTATTATTATTTTTATTTTAAAGCTGTGGGGTACAATTCAGGGCTAGGTATACAAATGTTCGTTATGCAGGTACCCTTGCTGATGAGGTGTGACCCCGCCCCCACCCTTTGGCAGTTTCCCACTACTGCCAATTCCTTTCTTATAGTATTTTTGTTTTATTGTAAAGATGTGGGGTACAATTCAGGGTTAGGTATACAAATGTTGATTGTGCAGATACCCTTGTTGATGAGGTGTGCCCCACCTTCCCATAGCCGTTTCCCTCAACTTCCACTCCCAACCCCCACCCCCTTTCTTATAGTATTAAAACAATTGTTCAAGGTCTGCTTATGAGTGAGAACATGTAATACTCAGTTCTTTGTTTCTGTGATAGATCACTCAGTATTATAGACTCTAAGTCCATCCAAGTTGCTGTGAAGTTCATCGTTTTGACCTTTTCATGGCCGTGTAATATTCCATCATGTATATGTACCATATTTTTTTTTATCCAGTCCTCCTTTCAATGGGCAGCACGGTTGGTTCTATGTTTTTGCTATTGGGAATAATGCTGCAATAAACAGGCGTGTGCAGGTATCTTTTTCATAGGGTGATTTGAGTTCCTCTAGGTATATTATCGGTAGGGGAGATGCAGGGTCACACGGGAGGTTGATTTTCAGGTCTTTTAGGAATCACCACGCTGTTTTCCACAGAGGCTGTACTAGTTTACACTCCCACCAACAGTGTAGAAGTGTTGCCTCTTCCCTGCATCCTCTCCAGCATCTGTTGTTTTTTGAGTTGTTGATGATGGCCATCCTGACTGGAGTTAGGTGGTATCTCAGTGTGGTTTTAACTTGCATTTCTTTGATGACTAATGAGGCTGAGTATTTTTTCAAGTATCTGTTTGCTGCTCATGTGTCTTCTTTTGAGAAGTGTCTATTCATATCTTTTGCCCACTTTGTAATGGGGCTGTTTGTTTTTTTCTTTGCAGCACGTTTGAGTTCCTTGTAGTTCCTAGATGTTAGGTCTTTGTCAGATATAGAGTTGGCAAATATTTTTTCCCAATCTGTGGGCTGTCTCCCCACTCTTTCAATGGTTTATTTGGCTTTGCAGAAGCTTTTCAGTTTGACGAGGTTCCACTTACCTCTTATGGCGTGGGCGCTTGGGGTTTTGATCAGGAATTGGTTGCCAGTTCCAACTGCCATAAAAGTGTCTCCTGCATTTTCTAAGGTTTTTAAGTTTGAAGTTTTATGTTTAGGTCTTTGATCCATTTAGAATAGAGTTTTGTGTATGGTGGTAGGTAGGGGTCTTGTTTTAATCTTCTGCATGTGGTCAGCCAGTTTTCCCAGCACCGTTTACTGAATAGGCTCTCCTCTCCCCAGTTGGTGGTGGAGGCTTTATTGAAGATGAATTGGTTGAGAAATTGAGGTTTTGCTTCTGGAATCTCTATCCTGTTCCATTGGTCTATATGCCGGTTCTTGTATCAATACCAGGCTGTTTTGATAATTATAGTTTTAGAATAAAGCTTAAAGTCTGGGAGTGTGATGTCTCCTGCTTTGGATATTTGCATGGAATATTTTTCCATTTGCTTGTGTCATCTTTGATTCCTTTGAGCAGTATTTTGTGGTTTTTGTTGTATAGGTCTTTGACTTATCTGGTTAGGAAGATGCCAGGGTATTTCATGTTTTTCTGTGGCTATTGTGAATGGGACTGGGCTTTTTATTTGTGTTTCTGTTTGTTTATTGCTGGTGTATAGGAATGCAACTGACTTTTTTACATTTATTTTTTACCTGAGATTTTGCCAAAGTCCTTTATCAGAGCAAGGAGGTTTTTGACAGATTCTTTTGGGTTTTCGAGGTATAGAATTATGTCATTCACAAAGAGGGATAACTTGACTTCCTCTTTTCCTATTTGAATACTCCTGAACTCCTTCTCTTGTGTCTGATTGCTCTGGCTAGGATGTCCAAAACTATGCTGAAAAAGAGGGGTAAGAGTGGGCAGCCTTGTTTTTTTTCTGGTTTTCAGGGGAAATGGTTCCAATTTCTGTCTGTTTAGCAGTATGCTGGCTGTGGGTTTCTTGTAGATGGCTCTTACTATTTTGAGGTATATTCCATTCAGATGCCTAGATGTTTGAGCATTTTTATCAAGAAGGGGTGCTGGATTTTATCAAAAACTTTTTCTGCATCTAACGATATAATCATGTGTTTTTGTCTTTACATCTGTTGATGTATTTAATTACATTTATGGTCTTGCTGATGTTGAACCAACCCTGCATCCCGGAGATGAAGCCTACTGGATCGTGGTGGATGATTTTTGAGATGTGATGTTGAATCCAGTTTGCTAGAATCTTGTTGAGAATTTAGGCATCTATGTTCATTAAGGATATTGGCCTGTAGTTCTCTTTCATTGTTGGATATTTACCCAGTTTGGATATCAATGTGATGTTAGGTTTATAAAATGATTCAGGGAGAGTTCCATCTTTCTTGATTGCCTGGAATACTTTTAACAGGAGTGGTATCAGCTCCTCTTTGTATGTTTTGTAGAATTCTTCTGGAATGCCATCCAGTCTATTTTTTTTTTTTTTTGTAGTTAGTTTTCTTATGACATAGTTGATTTTCTGTGTTGTTATTATTCTATTTAGGGTCTTGATTTCTTCTTGTTTCAACCTGGAGAGACTGTGTGATGTAAGAAACTCCTTTATTTCATTTAAGATCTGGGGTTTATTTCCATAAAAGTGTACATCGTAATCTCTGATAATCTTTTATATTTCTTCAGAGTCACTTGTGACTTCATCTTTTGAATTTCTAATTGTGTTTATTTGGGTTTTTTCTCGGTCAGTCTAGCTAGAGGTTCATCAATCTTGTTTATCCTTTCAAAGAACCAGCTTTTAGTTTCATTGATTTTTTTTTTTTTTGTATTATCTTTTTGTTTTCTATGACCCAAATTTGGGTTTTTATTTTGGTGATCTGGATTCTTCTGTTGAAGTTAGGGTTTTGGTGGTCTTGCTTTTCCAGCTTTGTTAGGTGATTTGCTAGGCTGTTAACTTGTGATCTTTCCATTTTCTTCATGTGTGTTCATAGAGATATGGATTTCCCTCTTAATACAGCTTTCTTGACATCCCAGAGATTTTGGTAAGATGTTTCTTTGTTTTCATTTGCCTTGAGGTATCTTTTAATCTCTGTTTTGATTTACATGTTGACCCAGGAGTTGTTTAGGATCATGCTGTTTAGTATCCATGTTTTTGTGGATTTGGGGGAATTTTATTGCTGTTGATATTTATTTTTATTCCACTGTGGTTTGAGAAGGTACATGGCAGTATTTCAATCTTATGAAATTTGTTTATGCTTGATTTATGGCCAAGGATATAGTCGATCTTAGAGTATGTTCCTTGTGGTGATGAGTAGAATGTATATTCCGTGTTTGTTGGGTGGAATGTTCTGTAGTTAAGTCCATTTGGTCAAGTGTAACGTTGAGGTTCCATATCTCTTTGTTGACTTTTTGTCTTGATGATCTGTCTAGGGTTGTTAGTGAAGTGTTTAAGTCCCCAGCTACTATAGTGTTAGATTCAATATCTCTTTTAAGTTTACCTAGAAGCTGCTTTATGAAAGTTGGTGCTCCTATGTTGGATGCATATATATTTAGGATGTATATTTCTTGTTGATGGATTGAACCTTTTATCATTATGTAGTGACCTTCTGTGTCTTTTTAAATTTTTGATAGCTTAAAGGATATTTTGCCTGATGCTAAGATTGCACCTCTTGCTTTCTTTTGTGTTCCATTCACCTGAAATTTTGATTCCCATCCTCTTACTTTGAGTCTGTGAGTGTCTTTTCTAGTGAGTTGAGTCTCTTGGAGCAATATATTGTTACCTCATAATATTTTATCCAATTTGCCTTTCTATGTCTTTTCAGGGGTACATTTAGTCCATTTACATTCAGGTTAATTATAGAGATGTGAGAGTTTATCCCTATCATGAGGTTCTTATAGAATTTGTTGTTGTTGCTGTTTGTTGTCTTTCTTTTGATTTTTGGGTTAATTTATGTGTATTTTCAATCTTTTTTCTACATTCTTGGGAGAGGGATTGTCATTATTTTTTTCTTTTCTTCTGTGTTTAATACTTTCTTATGTGTTTCTTGTAGAGCTGGTCTGGAGGCAGCATTAACTCATAGGGATTGAATATTTGGGAAGGATTTTAATTTTCCATCACGAATGAAACCTAGCTTAGCTGGGTAGGTAATTCTTGTTTGAAATTGTTTATCTTTGAGAACTTTGAAGAGTGGGCTCCAAGTTCTCTTAGCCTGAAGTGTTTCTGTAGATAAGTCTGCTGCTATTCTAATTAGCTTTTCCCTGTAAGTAGTCTGTCATTTCTCTCTTGCTACCTTTAGAATTTTTTCTTTTATACCTACTTTGTGTCAGTGAATTATTATATATCTAGGAGTGGGTCTTCTCATTTGTTGTCTTGCAGGGGTTCTCTGAATCTCGTTTGAATGGTTGCATCTCTGATGAGATGAGGGAAGTTTTCTTGGATAATTTCATGGAATGTTTGTTCCAGGGTGGTCTCTGTCTCCTTGTCTGCCTCAGGGATTCCAATTAATCTTAGGTTTGGCCTCTTGAAATAATCACTCATCTCTTGGAGGTTATGTTCTGTCTTATAAATCTTCTTTTTATGTTTTTAACAGTTTGAATTAGTTCCATATTTTGGTCCTCAAGCTCTGAGATCTTTCTTCTGATTGGTTAATTCTGCTTTCCATGCTTATCAGTTTGTTGCTTATTTCATTCACTGTATTCTTTATTGCTGTTATCTCAGCAATCAACTCCTTCATTCTTTCTTCTTGTCTTTCCTCATTTCTATTTATTCTCTCTATTAATATATTGGTATCTGGATTTGTGGTTTGAGACCAGTCATCCTGGGAGCTCTTCGTTGTTTGAGTTTCAGAGTCTGTATTCTCAGTGGCTGACCTCCCAGGACTCATATTCTTCCTTTGGTTTACTCCTTTGTGTTTTGGTATATAATTTACAAGAGAAGAAGGAAAAACATTCTGACTTAGACAATTATTTTATCATTAACCAACCATACCTAATTGACGGCATCTGCAAATTTTATTCATAATTCCTTTATTTTCTTTCTGTATTGCTTTTTTAAAGTTGAGGCATGTCATGTATTTGACTTGTACCTCAGTCTTCCTGATAGCATTAGAATAATTATCACCTAAATAAGATTTAGTGGAACTAAGTTATGAAATATTTAGAGTGATTTTGTACATGAGAATAAAAATTTTATATAGATTTTTAAAAAAAGTTGTAAGTAATTTGGTCTGATTATAGATGTAATTATTCATTCTATATTCTGGTCCTAACACAGCAAATGGGAAAAATGTGAGTAACCATATGTGTTAAATATCAGTCACTGTTATTCTCATCTCTTTGGGCATCAGGCAGAGAGATATTTTATGTTCTTTACTAGTGTAGTTCTCTATCTTTGCCAGTACATGCTTACCTTTAAAGATAAAACACAAATGTAATAGATAGCTTTCATAAATAAAATTGGGTTCTTACTGAATAGACCTTTCATGGTAACCTACCCCTTACAAAATTATGGAAATAAATAAAGCTTTTACAATGACATGTGTTGATAAAATATTTTCACTGCATGGATATTCTGTCACATCTGTGATTGCTGTTTATAAATAGAGAAAAATATGAGTGGCATGTAGATGTTTTACTCTTCAGTAGCAATATGAATGTATTTGTAAAGATTGAATTGGGATTTCAGTGTTACAATACACATAGATAAAGCCAGAATAGTTCATAAAGAATTATTAAAAAGAACTTTTCATTTTTTGGATACAAAATCACTATATTTCTTGTGTGTTTTCAGCCCTTCAAAGCTTTTAATGTTGATAGATTTTTGGTGTTTTCTCACAGACTTTGATAAATTCATTAAATATTTTTATTAGATATTTTTATATTTTACTAATAGTGATACATTTTTGTTGGCTCTTTAACGTATACTCATATTCATTTTCATGTTTAAAAGTCTTCAAACTAATTTCCTTCAGTATTATTGCATTTTCACTTTATGCATACTTATTTTTCAATTATTTGACAGAACAGAGCATCTTCATTATTTTCAACATTATTTTTAACAGATTATAAGTATTTAACAAATTATAGCATAATTCTTAGTTTAGAATTATTGCATGTTCCTTCTCAAAATGTATTTAATATAGATAGTATAAAGAATAAAATAAAAATATAATTTAAATCCTCATTTTTGTCTCAATTAAAAACTAATATTTTAATAACCCTTTTTAACAAAATTTGAATTACATTTATATATAATATGCAATATGCATAATATTTCATGTACTTGGTTTTGTGCAGCAATTTTTACTTTAATCGTATCATGATTAGTTTCCATTTCTATTGATATTACCTAAAAATGTCATTATAGTGACCATACGATATTTCACTTTTGGATGTACTTCAATTTATTTTATTACTTCTCCATTGTATATTTTGTTCATTTCACTTTTTCTTGTCATAAATATTACAGTTAAAACTTTATACGTAACTACTTGACCTCATCTCTCACTATTTTTTTTAGAATAGATAGCTAGAAGTATTAATGATCAAAGGTAGGAATAGTTTGAAGAGTCTTAACTTATACTGCCAAATTATTTCTTAGGAAATTATCCCAATTTTTAATTCCACTTGCAGTATAATAGAATGCTCCTCTCACTTTATATTCATCAATATTGAGTATCAGTATTTCAATTTTTAGCAATTAGACAGGCATCTTATTTTATTTTTTATTTTACTGATTAGTAGATTGAGTATTTTCATGATATTGATTTACTATTTGTATTTCTTTGATGAATTATTTTTAAATAGCTTTTATCTATTTTTTTCTACAGGAGTATGAAAGCTTTTCTTATTTACAAAGACTTTTAAAATGTAATGTGGAGCAACTACCTCAAATTTACTTTTTAGCTTTCAGAAATTTTTTAATCCTATTCTTTTTAAGGTCATTTTCAGGCATTTTATAATTTTTTTCACTGTTGCTTTGATACAATAAGTATATTTTCATTATGCCATCTAATAATTTATTACTAATATAAAAAAATCTGCCAGGCATAGTGACTCACACCTGTAATCCCAGCACTTTGGGAGAATGAGGCAAGAAGATTGTTTGAGCCCAGGAGTTCAAAACCAGCCTGGGCAACATGGCAAGACCTTGTCTATACAAAAATATAAAAAATGTTATTAATCAAAAAAAGTTAGCTGGGTGTGGTAGTGCATGCCTATGATTCCAGCTCCATGGAAGGCTGAGATGGAAGAATCACCTGATCACAGCAGATTGAGGCTATGATAGCTGTGATCATACCTCTGAACTTCAGTGTGGGTGACAGAGTAAGACTGACTCAAATAAATAAATAAAAATAAAAAGTATCATCACCGTTTACATATTTATCTTGTGTTTTGCCCTTTCAATTAAATTATTTAATACTTTTAAGCAATATTCCACTGACTTTATGTTGTTTAAGATATACCGTCATATAAAATATAAGCAACTTAAAATTTCCCTCTTTCTTTTCAAAGTTAATCATTTCTATTTCATGCACAATTTCTTGGCCAGAACGTCTCAGAAAGCATTAAACAAAAATGATACAATGAAGCATTCTTTGCTTACTCCTGATCTTAATGGAAAATGCATTTAGTGTTTCACGATTAAGTATGATGTTGTTTATTAGATTAAAATAAAGATCTTCATTACACGAAGAACATATTATACTTCTAATTTTTTAAAAGCTTTACAAAATCTTAAACTTTATTCACTTTTAGGCAATATATTAAGATTTTTTGTTCTACCTGTTGAAGTGACGATTTAATAGATTGCCTAAATTAAACTGCCATTGAATCCTTTTAATGTACCATTTAATTTCATTTCCTAGCATTTTATATGTTATCACCTTTTCTACATGCACAGTAAAATTTATTTATAGCTACACTTCTCAATCTGTTTTATAAACACAGCTTCCACAGTAGATTTTCAAAATCAAATAAGCTTGTGAATTCTGTGTACTAAGCCATCTACAGAGATTCAAAATACATATAAAATACTAAATATAGTTCAAAAAAGACCATCAGCGGGTGGGGGGTGGGGGAAGAAGCTTGCTCAAGTCCCCCCCCCCACCAAGTCTAATAGATTTCATGGATTTTTTTCTGTCCATATTTTCAGCTTTATTTTGAGTCAATTTTGCTAAAGCATATTTGAAAGAATATACTAATTTCCTTGAGAAGATTTTTATTAGAACATGTTACATTGTTGTAATTCTTATATATTCTTAAACGTTTTTAAAAAATTGTTCCTCCTGCTTTATTGCCAGGACCTCAGGACTTTGTATAGTAGATATGCAATGTTCCCTTCCAGGGACAGACTTTTATCCCACAACTAAATCTCATTAGACTTCTTAAAGGAGCGTGTGGAGAGGCATCGAAAGTTTGTGAGCTTGGAGGTGGAGACAGTGGCTGAAGGGCTTGAGAGATGAGAGAAATCTAGGTGGGGAGCAAGAAGGGAATAACAAGGAAACTACAGGATACGCTGTTAGTCAGTTTTCCTCTTCACGCCCCCACCACCCCACCCCCCAGCAAGTCATTTAAACCATAATTTACGTATTCATTTCAGCAGAGAACCGGGTATAAGAAAATACAAAGCAGGCTTTGCATAAGAAAATACAAAGCAGGAAAATACAAAGCAGGCTTCATGATGTGAGTGTGTTACATTGATCATTAGCAATGAGTTAATGGGCTTTAAGGATAAAAAATAATTATAGAAAAGGCTTAAGACACTTCTTTGTTAAAAATAAATAGCCATTGTAGAATAGCCTTGAAAAATGGGTCTTTTAAGAATTTAAGGAGTTGGAATATTCAAAGTGGTCAAGAAAATAGACAGCAGCTGGGAACTAAGAGAATAAGATGAACAAAGTAGGAGTTATGCTTAAGGACAGAACGGAATGTTTTGAAGACCACAAGATAGTGATATCTTTAAAAAAGATATCTGTACATGAGGGAATTCATGTCAGAGTGGCTTTCTGAAAAACATCACGTATGAGTTACTTGCTCTGTTCTTTGTCCTAAGCAAGGTTACTAATTGTGTCTGATGTCAAGGATTTTCAAAGGCAACTTCTTTGTAAAAAAAAGTATATAATCTAGATGTGAACTAACAATAAACGGCATTTGTCCTGCTTATAGCAGAGTCAGTGTCCAAGTTTTTCTCTCTTTTACCAACTCTGTCTCTCATTCAGGAAACCCTGATCTGCAGGAGCTGGCCTCCTGCAGGCAATAACAGGGAAACTATAGGATACTCTGTTAGTCAGGTTTCCTCTCCACGCCCCCACCATCCCACCCCCAACAAGTCATTTAAACCATAATTTATGTATTCATTTCACCAGAGAACTGGGTAAGCCAAGCTAAGGCCAAAATAATTGTGTGTGGTTAGAGTGTGTTCAAGAGACCTGTCACAATTGAACTGGGTTAGTCTTGAACACAGAGATGGAGGTGTGCTTCAAATGACCTTCATTTAGGAAAATCACATTCCTCCATGATGTGGAAAGATGATGAATATGCTTCCTTCTGTCTGCCATGGACGACATCTTCACTCTTGATGAGCCAGCACTACTTTTTTTTTTTTTTTTGCTACTCTGTTCCCTTCTCCTTTCCTTGGCTTCCCCTTTCCATGGAGCTTCTTTGAATGCATTTGCTCATCCTTAAAACCCTGAAGCTCATCTCTGTAGAGGCCAAGAAAATGGAGTGTCCCTATGAATGCAAAGTAAGTGTTGTGATTTGCAACACACTTGGCCAAAGGCTGTTCACTGAACACTTTCACCAATTTCATGGACTTGGAATCAGTAGGCCTGGTGACTTCACCAAACAACTGGGCACTCAGATGAGACATGCACAAGGCATATTCTGGACCTGATCTTCCTCACCCATGTGCCCGCCAACATTTTTGATAAATTGATTTATCATCTTTATTGACACATTTTTTCCTACTGTTTTCATATCTACTATCCTTTTTCTATCATTTTGAATAAAATGGATAGTTCACTCATTCTGTCATCACTTTTTCTTTCCTTTTTTTTAAATAATAAAAGCATTTAAAGTTATGAATTTGTCTCTGAGCATAGGCTTTGCCACATCAAATACAATGACAATGGCTTTAGCCATACATATTAAATTTTAGATTTGATAAAAATGTGTTCTTGAAGCAATGCCAGCAAGAATAGAAAGTTCTGACTATTCCTTTATTCCAAAGACACACTAATTTGACAAAGAACACAGAAAATTTCCTTTGTGAGAAATCCAAAAAACAGTTGCGAGGCTCCTGCATCCCAGGCCATTGTGAAACCAGTCACACTGAAGATGGTGAGAGTATCTGAGACATCATTTCGTTGTAAGTCCTGCTCCCAATTATAGCACCATCTGATCAGAAGGAAACCCCCAGCTTTCAGCTTTTCTCTAAAAGAGAGAAGGAAAAAACTGGACCATATGTCCAATGTTCTGATTTTCTGGTGGGTGCTGCTTGAGGCACTTGCATTTGTCTCACCTATCTCAGAGCACTCATGGGTTTTGACATACTCCAGTTACCTGGGGGTCACTGGGAACAAAGTTTAAAACTAGCAATCTAGAATATGCCACAACCCCACTCCTCTAGCTCAGTGTAAGTTGGTGAAAAAAACTACAGCTCCCAGATACTCTCAAAAAAAGGAAAAAAAAAGAAAAAGGACTGAGCCATACATCCAATTTTTTTTCTAGAGCCTGCACAAGGCCTTGGCTTCTGTCTCACTTGTCTTGGAGTACATACAAGACTCTAGGAGAACACTGAGAATAAAGATGGTGATTTGAACTAGCACAAAGGCTTAAGGGCCCTTGAGAATGCCTGGCCGAGCTGATTAGTAAGACTATTTTGTATGTGAGACCAGTCCAGGAAAGGCAGTTGCTTTGTCTAATGGGAAGACACCACATTAAGAATCAAAGAAAATGAAGCAACAGGGATATATGTTCCAAAAGTAGAATAAGATGAATATCCAAAAACTGACCCTAATGTAGCAGAAATATATGATTTCCCTGACAGAAAATGGAAAACAACCATAATAAGATGCCCAATGAAGTCAGGAGAGCAATGCACAAACAAAGTGAAAATGTCAACACAGAGATACAAAGTATTAAAAAGAAATCAGAAATCAAAGAGCCGAAGAATATAATAACTGAACCAAAAAATTCACTGTGGGGGAGGGGCTTCAACAGCAGTCTAGATATTTAAAAAAGGAAAAAAGAAGTGAAAAAAGCTAAAGAAACCAAGCTGAGCTACCACCAAGCTGACCAACATACTCATGATGACAGTTTAGAACAAGAAGAGAGAGAGAAAGAATGGGGAATGACACTCATTCAAATGATTGATGGTCACGAAGCTCCCAAATATGAAGAAAAAAGAGGACATCCAGATCCAAGAAGCTCAATAAATTCCAAATGGGATGAACCTAAAAATGACAACACTGAGAAACATTGTCATGGAAAGTCCAAGACAAAGAGAATTTTAAAAGCAGCAAGAGAAAAGTGGCATGCCATGTACAAGGGAACCTGTACATAAATGACGAGTATGTTTCTCGGTTGAAACATTGAAGGCCCGAAGAGAATAGGATTGTATATTTAGAGTGCTGAGAGAAACAAAACAAAACAGCCCTGCTAACCAAGAGTATAATACCTGGTAAACAGTCCTTTCAAAATGAAAGAGAGATAGACTTCTCAAATAAACAGAAGCTGAAAGAATTTATCACCACTAGATTGGCCTTACAAGAAATGTTAAAAGAAGTTTTTCAAGTTAAAGCAAAACGATGCTAAATAGTAATGCAAAAGGAAGTAAACGTATAACAATCTCTGGTGAAGGTTAATATGTAGACAAATACAGAATAGTGTAATACTGTAATAATGGCAGGTAAGTCACTTTTAAACCTAGTAAGAAAGTTTAAATATAAAAGTAATAAAAACTATAAAATATTTTAATAAATAATTTAAAATATATACATTTAGAAATCAATCAATATAAAGCATATATATGTATTTATTGAAGTTAAATTATTAGCTTAAAACAGAATATTATACTGCAGAAAGGGGCTTAAAAAGACATCTACAATGTCAGAAATTAGGTTAAGCATGTACTCAGAATTACCCAAGGTAGCCCAGAAAGTCTATAATAGCAAGGACTCACTTGAAAACCAACAAACCAAAAAGATGGCCAAAGTAGTAGCAGCAGCTTTACAGGAAGTTAAACCCAAGCAGCCAACAGGGAAAAAAGGAACCAGCACCGGGTAAAAAACTCCACTAGCAAAAAAAATCCCTAACTGCCCAGCGCATTTGGGCTATAAAAGGCATTCCAGTCCCAGAAAGCAAAAGGCAGGTCTGGGAATTCTTGAGAGTTGTAGGATACTACCGACTATGAATCCCTAAGTTTGCTGAACTCGCAAAACCCTCTATGAAATAACCAAGGGATCAGAGCCTAGTTTTAAATGAACACCAGAGTGGGACAAAGCTTTCCAAGCCCTTAAAAATGCCCTGGTCTCAGCTGCGGCCCTGGTCTTGCTGGATATTGAAAAACCTTTCCACCGTTATGTAGATGAAAGATGAGGCATCGCCTGGGGGTCCTAACCCAAAAGCTCGGCCCATGAAACAGGCCGGTCGCCGGCCTGTCAAAAAAACTGGGCCCGGTAGCCTCGGGCTGGCCACCTTGCTTGCGGGTTATAGCAGTCACTGCCATGTTAGTAAAGGACTCAGACAAACTAACATTGGGGCAGAATCTGACTGTCATGGCCATGCATGCAGTGGAGTCTTTACTCCGAGGGGCCCCTGACAAATGGATGTCCCACAGGGCCGCCGCATTGTTGTTATAAAACAACTGAGTTTCAGAAACTGTGCTGGGACATAATTGATGTCCTGAGAACAGGATGGCAGCAGTTTCATCTAGAATGGAGTAAGGTATGCAGGGTCACTCTACAGGGAACTATTTGGGCTGAGCCTCTTCTACAGGGAACATAGGCTCAAAAAGCAGAACTGACTGCCCTAACCAAGGCCCTAAAAGCAGGTGAAGGAAAAGTTGCCAACATCTACACTGACAGCAGGTATGCATTTGCAACTGCACACATTCATGGGACAATTTGCAGGGAGCGGGAATTGCTCACCGCAGAGGGGAAAACTATAAAAAATAAAGTGAAGGTCTTAGACCTCCTGGCAGCAATATGGGCCCCCAAACAAGTCTCCATCATCCATTGCCCAGGCCACCAAAAAGAAAACTCAAAAGAGGCAATAGGAAATAGAAAAGCAGATCAAGCATCCAGAGAAACTGCTTACCGCAGAACCACCTGCCTGCTGGCGCTGCCTCCTCCGGTTCTATGTGAGCCACCAAAATATACAGAAAAGGACTTCCTCGCTGCACAAAAATTGCAGACAACCTCAAATCCAGACAGATGGCTTCAACTTCAGGACAGCAGAGCCTTCCTCCCTAGAGTCCTGGGACAACAAATCCTAAGGCAGCTCCACGAAGGTACTCATTTGGAAAGGACAAAACTAACCGAACTTGCGAGAAAAGAATTCTATCTCCCTCATCTGGACCAGCTCGCCCAGGAGCTCATTCAAGGCTGCGTGTGATGCCAGCAGACTAATAATGCTAAGGTCAGTGTATCCACTCAAGGGGTCCGAGATAGGGGACTAACCCCTGGGAGACATTGGGAAATAGATTTTTCAGAAGTCAAACCTGGACAATATGGATATAAATACCTATTGGTCTTGGTAGACGTCTTCTCGGGATGGGTCGAGGCATTTCCTACAAAAACTGAAACTGCTTCTGTAACAGTAAAGAAACTCTTAAATGACATCATACCAAGATATGGTCTACCTATTTCAAAATAGGCTCAGATAATGGCCCAGCATTTATTTCTAAACTTACTGAAGGTATTACAAAAACCTTGGGGATAAATTGAAACTTACATTGTGCTTATCATCCCCAGAGTTCAGGACAGATAGAAAGAATAAATCGGATGCTTAAAGAGACCTTGACCAAATTAACCCTGGAGACCAGCGAAGGTTGGGTAACACTCCTTCCCTATGCCCTCTTAAGGGCCAGGTGTATCCCCTACATCAAGGGGCTAACCCCCTTCGAAATTCTGTTTGGACGGCCCCTGCGGTTACTTCCAAAAATTGGACTGGAAAAAGCACTAGAACTGTCTAACCATAATTTGCTTCAGTCACTGCAGGCTCTTCAAAAAGCTCAGCAAGCTGTCACTGAGACCGTGCAGGCAGCCTTCTGGAAACTGGTTCTGGAACATCCACACCTGTTCCAGCCCGGTGACCAGGTCTGGATAAAACGACACAAAGCTGAGGCTCTTACCCCAAGGCGGAAAGGGCCCCACATAGTAATCCTTACTACTCCTACAGCTGTCAAAGTCAGCGGTGTCTGCCCCTGGATTCATCATTCACAAGTAAAGGCAGCCACCACCGCACCTCTGGAAACATGGAAATCATCAAACCAGCTACTAGAGAAGATCGTCTAAAGATAAGACTTTTGTGGACCCCGGAATCTTAATCATATTCCTTGCATACTTTCCCCAGTTTGAGGCTGATTGCCCTAACCCGCATAATCCCTATACTCCAGGGAACTATTCCTGGGAACTGAGAAATACCGTCACTGGGATCATAATTGCCACCTACAGAGGAAGTGGGCAGCCTGTCTTTAATTTTAACCTTTGTAAATTATGTCCAGGTCTAACCCTTAGGGCCACACACACTGACGAATGTGGCACCTTAGCTTATGAAAAAGGACTTAAATCTGTTGGTTTTTATGCTTGCCTGGCATTGGGACCAGCCCATTGCCACAAAGCAGGACAATACCACTGTACTGCATGGGAGTATGAATCTATTGCTCCTTGGAAAAACCGAGACCCATACATAAGCCTACACAGGAGAAAGCCTGCTTCCCAATGCCGCCAAATACAAACATGCAACCCACTTAAACTCACTATAATACTTTGGGATGCCCTCAGCATCCGCCAGGTATGGAAAATGGGTAAAACGTGGGGGCTCAGAATGTATGCTGAAGGACCCGATCCTGGCATGCTGTTTACTATTCAAAGGCAGGCCATCCCCAAACCCTAAATCCTATGGGTCCCAACAGCCACTTGATTCTCCAAAAATCTGAACCTTCCGAATACCCCCCAACCCAACTGCCCCAGGCATCTGGTTCTACCTACTCAACAATTTTGGGGGCAGGTCCCGCTCCCCTACCCACCGCATTAGTGCCCGGGAATGAAAATCATTTCCTCCCTATGATATCCGCTGTTTATCGGTTTGCAAATGCCACTCATCCTGAAGTAACAAAAGACTGCTGGCTATGCCTAGACCCTCGACCCCCTTATTACGTAGGAATTGCAGTGAACTCCTCAATAGGCAACACCAAAAAGCATGTACACGTTCTTAACCTCGCTACAGCTCAGTCCTTAGGACTATGTCCCTGGGGACAGAACTCGGCCCTTACTCTGGGAGATCTTCAAGACATGGATCTTGCCTTTATTCTCCCTTTTATAATATAAGTAATTCTCCCTACCAAATGTCATGTCATACCACCTCTGTAATAAGTATCCCCAATCCACAAACCTCTAAAGACCTCCACATGGCTGTTGCACCCCCCCACCACCTGGTTTGCTTGTTCACAAGTTATAACACCCTGTATTGCTTTAGAATACTTCAGGGACACTGCAGAAATCTGTGTCTTCATGCATATACTACCCCAGGTATATATCTATGAAGGAACGGAGGGACAAGAACACCTTGGACTCTCAGGCCTCGGGCAATCCAAGTGGGTCCCCATATTACTGCCCCTCCTCATTAGCCTAGGAATTGCAGGGTCCACAGCAATAAGTACAGCTTCTCTGGTCGTTGAGAACCAAAACCTCAAAACGCTAAGTAAATATGTAGATAAGGACCTAGGACTCCTGGAGTCAAGCATATCCCGCCTAGAGCCACAAGTGAATTCCTTAGCTGAGGTCGTGCTCCAAAATAGGAGGGAACTTAATCTCCTCTTCATGAAGCAGGGAGAGCTATGCATGGCCCTAGGAAAAACATGCTGCTTCTATGCAAACCAATCTGGGGTCATCCGAGACACTCCTGCCCTGGTAAAAGACAATCTAAAACAAAGAGAGCTGCAAAGACAAGCCTTGGAAAATTGGTATCAGTCCCTCTTTTCTTGGTCCCCCTGGTTCACAACCCTGGTCTCGGCAGTGGCAGGGCCTCTCCTCCTGCTCCTAGTAGGTATAACAGGAGGGCTTAGTTAAAACCCTCCTTGGTTATGTTAAAAATAGTGTGTCATTAATAAAATTAATGTCCTCAAAACTCAATATAATCCCCTATATGAAGAGTCAATGATTTGACTCCAGGAACAACTGAAAGGGAGGAATGTGGAAGGGGGCTTAAAAAGACATCTACAATGTCAAAAATTAGGTTAAGCACGTACTCACCCTTTGCACAGTTACAAAATTCCCTTCCTGGAAACTGGCAACAGCACCTGCTGGCTAGGTTAAACTGTTTATCAGTTTTTTTTTCACTTCTGTGAACCCCACTAGCATTGCTTGAACAATTCCTAGGTCTCCAGGATGTTGTGGTTTGGCCCACTTGGAAAGTCCCAATGTAGTTTTGCCCCATTGAAGCAAGCCCCTACAGTAAATGGGGGCCCTTGCTGTGGGACTAGCATGTCCAGCAGGCAAGTGGTCACCGGCTGGCTCTTGGCTAATAAACCTCTCCTTTCTATAACTTGTACTTTTGGTGTTGGTGTCTGTGAATTAAGTGCTCAGTCCCTATTTCAATATCTGTAAGTTGTTTCATGTAAGGCCAATGGTAACCACAAAAAAAATACCTAAAGAAGCTAAACAATATAAAAAATATAATGGAATCAAATCATACCAACACACACAAAAAATCAATAAAACACAAAAAAAGACAGCAAGAGAGGAAAAGAAGAACAAAATAACTACAAAAAGGACAGAAAACAATTAACAAAATGGCAATAGTACATCCTTTTCTATTAATAATTATTTGAATATATGTAAATTAAACTCCATACTAAAAGACATAGAGTATCTGAATGGATTACAAAAAGATCCATTATATGCTGTATACAAGAGACTCACTTTAGATTTAAGAATACACTTAAGCTGAAAATGAAGGGATGGAAAAGACATCTAATAAAAGGTACCAAAAAAAATTATACTTAGACAAAATGGATTGTAAGTCCAAAACTGTCACAAAAGACAAGGAAAAACATTATACAAGGATAAAAGTGTAAACTTAACAGGAAACATAACAATTATAATACATCCACTAAATATCAGAGTACTTAAACATATAAAGAAAACAATGACATAGACAGCAATACAGTAATAGGAGGAGACTTTAATATTCCACTTCTAATAATGGACAGAGCATCCAGACAAAAAAATCAATAAAAAACAGCAGACATGAATAACGCTATAAACCAAATGGACCTAGCAGACATAGAAGACTCCACTAAACAGTAGCAGAAAGTACATTCTTCTCTATCGTACATGCAACAGTCTCCAAAAGAAATTACATGTTAGCAACAAAATAAGTCTTAACAAATTTAAGAAGATTGAAATTATACTAAGTATTTTTTCCAGCCACAATGTGAAAGCAGAAGTAGCAAAAGAAAAACTGTAAAATGCACAAATATGTGGAAATTAAACAACATACTTGGACAATCAGTGGATCAAAGAAGAAATCAAAAGAGAAATTAGAAAATACCTCAAGACAAATGGAAACGAAAACACAACATACCAAAACTTATAGGATATGGTAGAAACAGAAATAAGAGGAAAGTTTATAGCAACAAGCACCTACATTTAAAAAGAAGAAAGATCTCAAGCAACTTAACTTTATTTATTTATTTATTTATTATTTTATTTTTTTGAGTTGGAGTCTCACACTCTTGCCCAGACTGGAGTGCAGTGGCCATTCCCGGCCACCGCAGCCTCGACCTGCTGGGCTCCGGTGATCCTTCCGCCTCAGCCTTCCAAGTAGCTGGAACTACAGGCACACGCTACCACACCTGGCTAATTTTTTTTGATTTATTGTTGAGATGAGGTCTCGCCAAGTTGCCTAGGTGGGTCTCGAACCTGCAGGCTCAGGCGATCTACTCACCTCAGGCTCCCAATGCGCAGGATTACAGGCTGAGCCACCGAGCCTGACTTAAAATAAATTTTTTGAAAGGACAAGCAAAATTGACAAAACTTTAGCTAGACTAAGAAAAAAAGAGAAGACTAAAATAAATAAAATAAAAAATTAAAGAGGAGACATTACAACTGATATTACCGAAATACAAAGGATAATAAGAATTAATAATTATACACCAACAAATTGGATCACCTAGAAGAAATAGATACATTTCTAAAAAAATGACAATCTGCCAACAGAAATAAAAAATTTGAACAGACTTAAAATGAGAAAGGACATTGACCTAGTAGTCAAAAACCTCTCAACAAAGAAAAGCTCAGAACCTGATAGCTTCACTGGCAAATTCTAGCAACCATTTATAAAATAATTAACACCCATTTTTCTCAATCCTTTCCAAGAATCTAAAGAGAAAACACCTTCAAATTCATTATATAATGTCACCCATCATTACTTTAATGAAAATAGAATTATTTTCTTAATTTTTGTTTTCCTTGTTAGTGTAAATAATTGGAACTGATTTTTGTTTTTTGATTTTGTATCCTGCATTTTACTGAATAAGCTTGTTAGTTCTATCAGTCGTTGTTATGTTCTTTTTCTTTTCTTTCTTTCTTTCTTTAATATTTAGGCTTTTCTACATATGAGATTATGCCATTTGCAGACAAGAACATTTTATTTCTGTTTTAATTGGGCATCTTTTATTTAATTTTCTTTCTTTTTTTTTTTTTGCCTGATCGCCTTGGCTAGGACGTTCAGTACTATTTCAAATGGAAATGATGAGAGAGGATATCCTTGCCTTGCTCCCAATTTAGAGAAAAAATTTTTCTTTTTTCATCCCTGAAAATGACATTAACCATAAGATTTTAAATATATGGACTCTATTATGTGAAGGTATTTCTTTCTATTCCTAGTTTAGAAGATTGAAGTTGATTCAAATGTTCATAGTTGTCAAAGTGATTTACAAATTTAATGTATTCTCTATCAAAATTCCAGTGGCATTTCTTTTTTCCTGGAAATAGAAAAGATAATCCTGGCTGGGTGCGGTGGCTCAGCCTACAATCCCAGCACTTGGGAGGCCAAGGTGAGAGGATTGTCTGAGCCCCGGGATTTGAGACCAGCCTGGGTAACTTGGTGAGACCTCGTCTCTATAATAAATCACAAAACTATCCAGACATGGTGGTGTGCTTCTGTAGTTCCAGCTACTTGGAAGGCGAAGGCAGAAGGTTCGCCTAAGTCCAGCAGGTCCAGGCTGCAGTGGCTGTGAGCAGGCCACTGCACTCCAGCCTGGGCAACAGAGTGAGACTCCAACTAAAAAAATTAATTTAAAAAAAAAAGGAAAAGGTAATCCTAAAATTCATATGGAGTAGCAAAGGACCCAAGACAGCCAAAACAATCTTGAGAAATAATAAAAAACTGATGACATAAAGGAAAGATTCATGACATTGGTCTTGGCAATGATTTCTTGGATATGACACAAAGGCACAGTCAATGAAAGCAAAAATAGACATTCAGGTTTCCTTTGCACAGCAAAGGAAACAATTAGCAGAGTGAAAAAACAATCTATGAGTGGGAGAAAATATTTGTAAATCATATATCTGATACAGAGTTAATATTCCAAACATATAACAAAAACTTCAACTTGGCCAAAACAAAACAACAACAAAATAACCCTATTGAAAAAAGGACAAAAGACTTGAATAGACATTTCTCAAAAAATACATACCAATGACAAAGAGGTACCTCAAAAGGTGCTCAGCATCGCCTATCATCAAGAAAATGCAAACTAAAACTGCCATGAGTCATCATCTCATACCTGTTGGGATGGCTATTGTCAACAAAAGAATAGCAAGTGTTGATGAGCATGTAGAAAAATTGGGACCCTTATGACACTGTTGGTGTGGGAATATAAAATTGTGCACTACCCGTGGAAAACAGTATGGAGTTTCATAAAAAAAGAATTTAAAATAGGACCACCATGTGATCCAGCAATCCCATTTCTGAAAATTTACTTAAAAATCTGAAATTAGGAACTTGAAGAGATATTTGCACTCCCATGTTTATTGCAGCATTATTTGTAGCAGTGGCCAAAATGTGGAAACAACATAAATCTCCATTAACAAATGAATGGATAAAGAAGCTCTGGTATGTATATAATAAACTATTTTCAGTCTTAAAAAAAAGAAGAAAATCCTGCCCTATATTATGACATGGATTAACCTTGAGGATATCATGTTAAGTGAAATAAGCATGCTATCAATATTCACATGAAGTATATAAAATAGTCACATAGAAGCAGAGAGTGGAATGAGGGTTGCCAGGGCCCGGGAGGGGAGAGGAACAGGGAATTGGTATTCAATGAGTGTAACATTTGAGTAATACAAGATGATTAAGATGAACTGGTGTCCAACACTGAGCCTATGGCCAACAATAATGTATTGTACACTAGAAATTTGTTAAGGGGTTATATCTCTTGTTAAATGTTCTTATGACAGGAAAAGAAGGAATACCATTTTTTCTCTATTTTTGCAAGCATCTTAGTGTGTCTATGAGAGAGGCTGTGAAGGGCTCCTCAGATGACATTTGAAAGCAAAAGCTCTTTGCACTCACCGTTGATATTGCCTGTTTCTGGAGCATGTTCAAAATAGCAAGAGCACCATGGTTATCATCATCATTCACATTTGATGTTCTCTGAGTGTGACATGGTGAGAGAAGTCAGTAGGAAAGGAATGTAAAGCCTTTTTCCATTGGGAAACTCATATCGTTAAAAATACCCCCAGCTACTCAACAGGGTGGCTGTAGGAAATACCAATGGGGTGTACATTTCTAGGTAGCCTGAAGAGAAGATTCTGAATATCATTACCACAAAGAAACGATAAGTTTCTTTCAGTTGGAAAATAAAAGTAAGTTTTATTGAAATGACAGAGAACAGGCTACTTCACAGGCAGAACAGCCCGAGCTTGTCTAGAGGAAGAACAGGAACCCTATATTGCTGGAGCTTTATTGTTACAGCTATCTCTTGATTACATGCTAAGCAAGAGGTGGATTATTCATGGGTTTTCTGGGAAGGGAACAGGGAGTTCCCAGAATCAAGGGTTCCTCCCCCTTTTAAATCATACAGGGTAACTTCCAGGAGTTGCCATGGTAATCGTAAAGTGTCATGGCACAGGTGACGTGTTTCTTTAGCATGGTTATACACTATAATTAGAGTACAATGAACAAAAAGGGCAAGGAAAGGACACTTTTGATGCCATCTTGGTCTCAGTTGATCTCAGCTGGATTATGACCTTCATTTTGGAAACTAGTCCTGCCAGATGCCTGTCTCATCGCCCCCTCAGATATATATACTCCTCCTTAACCTTAAGGGATGGCAGAAGGTCAAAGGTCTATTTTCTATAACTGCTTCCTGCTGATTTTTATTGGCATGGGCCCTGCCTGGTATTTGAGGACTAAAAATCTCTGGATCTAAGGGACCCAACACAGGACATTTCCATTTTCCAGGTTAGAGGGCAAGATGAGCCAGAAGCCTTGTGCCAGTGTCATCTTTACATGGAATTGTTGTGATCTAAAAGACACAAACGGCCGGGCTTGGTGGCTCAGCCTGTAATCCCAGCACTTTGGGAAGCCGAGGCAAGTGGATTGCCTGAGCCTGCGGGTGGAGACCACCCCGGGCAACTTGGCGAGACCTCATCTCTACAATAAAATAAAATAAAAAATTAGCCAGGTGTGGTAGTGATGTGGATTTTTCAGGTCAGCCTGGGCTTCGAGAGTGTCAGCTCTGTGGGTTAGCCAGCCAAGCTCCAAAGAGGTCATGGAGGGGCTGGTAAGCCTAGCCCCAGAAGTGTCAGCTCTTATGGGCTGGCAAGCCAAGCCCTGAGAGTGTTGCTGGTTTGGTGGGCTGGCAAGCCTAGCCCCCTGGGTGTCTCAGCTTCGGAGTCTCGCCTTCTTCGGGCAACTCTCCTGGTTCAGCCAGCTCCATCGTCTGGCAAACCAGCCTCTGGGGTGCATGGCTTTTCGCCTCCGATGATCTTTGGCAGCTCTTCAGGTTGCAGCTTTTCAAGGTCGAGGTTCTCGTCTCATGCCCAGAAAGAATGAGGGACACAGACGGCTGGAAAGTGAGCAAGCAGGATTTATTGAGAGGACAGAGAAACTTCCACAGTGGGAGGGGATCCTAAGACTTGCCCCTCTGGGGCTCAAACCTGGTGCTTATATAGCCCTAAGTCCAAGCTGATTGGCTCACACTAGCTGTGAGCTGCTGCTGCTCTGATTGGTCAGTATTAAAGACCAATTGGCAGGAGGTAGGGGCCTAATGGTGAGCTGATTGGTTGCTTTTCGATCCCAGCAGTGAGGACTTTAGCTCTACCTTGAGAGGCTCACAGAGAGCTTGTTTACCAATGCTGAGCCTGAGAGGCCTGCCAGGAGTTCACTACAATGTTACCAGAGGACTCACCTCTCTGTCTGCCTAGCCGTTCTCTAGTTATCTCCTGTCTTAGTAGCATGTGCCTGTAGTTTCAGTTTCTTAGAAGACTGAGGTGGAAGGATTGCTGGATCCCAGCAAGTCGAGGCTGCAGTGGCTGTGAGAGTGCCACTGCACTCCAGCCTGAGTAACAGAGTGAGACTCCAACTCAAAAAAAAGAAAAAAGAACGAAAGAAAGACACAAGAGTTGGAACAGGATAGAGATTCCGGAAACAAAATCTCAATTTCTCAACCACCTCATCTTCGACAAAGCCTCCACCAACAACCACTGGGGAGAGGAGAACCTATTCAATAAATGGTGCTGGGAAAACTGGCTGACCACATGCAGAAGCTTGAAACGGGACACCTACCTATCACCATACACAAAAATCAACTCTAAATGGACCAAAGACCTAAACGTAAAACCTCAAAGTATAAGAACCTTAGAAAATGCAGAAGACATCCTTATAGAGATTGAAACTGGCAACCAATTTAAAAAGCCAAGTGCCCATGCCATAAGAGGTAAGATAGACAAGTTGGACCTCATCAAACTGAAAAGTTTCTGCAAATCAAAAGAAACCATCAAGACAGCAAGGAGACAGCCCACAGAATGGAAAAAAAAATTTGCCAATTATATATCGGACAAAGACCAAACATCCAGAATCTACTAGGAACTCAAACATGCTAAATGGGAAAAAAAAGCCAAACGGTCCCATTAAAAAGTGGGCAAAAGACATGAATAGACAATTCTCAAAAGAAGATATACGGGCAGCCAACAGACACATGAAAAAGTGCTCAGCCTCACTCATCATCAGAGAAATGCAAATCAAAACCACATTGAGATACCGCCTAACCCCAGTAAGAATGGTCATCATAAATAAAACAAACAACAAGAGATGCTGGTAAGGATGTGGAGAAAAAGGAACTCTTCTGCACTGCTGATGGTAATGCAAACTAGTGCAACCTTTTTGAAAACAGTGTAGTGATTTCTGAAAGAACTAGACATTGACCTTCCATATGACCCAGCAATCTCCCTATTGAGAATATACCCCAAAGAACTCAAATCATCCTACAAAAAAGATACCTGCACACGTATGTTTATTGTAGCACTATTCACAACAGCAAAAACATGGAACCAACCATGCGGCCCATTGAAACTGGCCTGGAATTTTTTTAAAATGTGGTACATATACACAATGGAATATTATGCAGCCATAAAGTAGGATGAACATATGAACTTTGTAGCAACTGGGATGGATTTAGAGTCTATCATACTCTGTTATCTATCACAGAAACAAAGAACAGAATACCACATGCTCTCACTCAGAAGCGGACGCTGAACATTTACCATAAAACTATAAGAAAGGGATTGGCAGTAGCGGGATACTGCCTGGATGGAGACACAACATCAGTAAGGGTACCTGATCTCAAACCAGGAAAAGTGGGGACCAAAGAGAGGCCCAAACTTTACCTGTAGGATGACCACTTGTGTACCTAATCCTGAATTGACTCTACATCTTTAAACAAAAAAATTTTTTAAAGACACAAACTTTACAAGAAAGTTAAATAGGTATGGGCAAAATATAAGTAATATAAGTAAGGCTATGAGTGGTTCTGACAGTTGGAGAAGTCAGGTTATACAGGGAGAAGCAGTTTTGATTGCATTCCAGGTTGAGTGAGGTGTCGGGTTCCCCTTTCTGGAGGAACGTAGCCATTTAGCTTGACTATAGATGATCTGGATATTAGTTTCAACTTCTCTGGAATGGTTAATGTAGATGCAACAAGTTTAATTGATTACCACACAGACTCTTTTCTGTTTCACTAAAAGGTAAGCGAAAGCCGGTATATTCTCAAAAGCATTTGCTAAGGAATTAAGGGAGGTTTGGAGGCGTTGTAGATTTTCTATGGCATGGATGAGATCTCTTAATATTGTCTCATGGTGGGCAAAACCACTCCAAGGAGCAGCAAATCCTAGTGCCATCCTGATTTCAGTCAGGATTAATTTTATGGCTCATTTATGCCTTCTTGTGGTGATGTTATGGATTGTCATCTTCTATTTATGGTTATTGTTGTTGTTGTTGTTGTTGTTGTTGATTTTGAGTTGGAGTTCCACTCTGCTGCCCAGGTTGGAGTGCCGTGGCACAATTGCAGCTACCACAACCTCTAGCTGTTGGGCTCAGATGATCCTTCCGCCTTAGCCTTCCAAGTAGCTGGGATTACAGGTGTGCCTCACCATGCTTGGCTAGTTTTTTTATTTATTACAGAGACAAGGTCTTGCCAGGTTGCCCAGCTGGTCTCAAACCAGCCGATCCTCTCGCCTTGGCCTCCCAAAGTGCTGGAATTACAGGCGTGAGTCACTGCATCTGCTAATTATCCTCTTTTAATTTGTCCCGTGGTACATGAACTCTGAAACTAAGAAATGTCTATGCAAGGGTAGGCCGGAGCCTGCAGAGGGAATAAGAATATGGGATTGAGGCTTCCCTCATGGGCAGCTTATTTTCCTGATGGTCACAAAGGAGTAAACAACCAAAGGTTGTGCATGTCCAGTGGAGGAGGGAAGAGTTAAACCAAGTAATCAGACTAGGTCTCCAGGAGGGTGCATCATTGCATTGGAGTACAAGAGGTCCCCTTCTGAGTTCTGTGTCTCCAGGCCCTGTCTATGCTTTTTCCTCTCCTAGGGGGCTGGTAAAAGAGTTTCCATGTGCTAGTCTCTATAGATGATGCAGACAAACAGATCCTTAATAAGAGACATTTCTATGGAGACAGAAGAAAAGCTAAGGTTAATTTCTGGAGCAGTCTATACATTGGTTTCCCTAGAGTCTGGGGACTTGTAGCCAGGAAAGAATTTTAGGACGCAGTCAAAATTGTAAACAATAATAAGACCTCAAAAATAATGAGCAAGATAATTTAATAAAAAGTGTACTACAGTTTTTTTGAGACATAATTTTCTATCTTCAGACCTCCATTTTTACCAAAGAAAAATCATAGTAGGACCAACTTATTTACAAACTAAGTTTTACATAGTTTGATTATTTGCATAAGGTGCATAAAATTATTTACCATGTAGGTTTTTTTGTTTTAACTGGCTTTGTTAGAACTCTTTCTACAAGGAATCTCAGATTAGACCTTTTAAAATCTTCTTGAGCTGGGCGTGGTGGCTCACGCCTATAATCCCAGAACTTTGGAAGGCAAAGGCAAGGGTATTACCTGAGTCCAGGGGTTTGAGACCAGTCTGAGCAACTTGGTGAGACCTTATCTCTACAATAAAATCAAAATTAGCCAGGCTTGGTGGCACACACCTGTGGTTCCAGCTACCTGGAAAGCTGAGGCAGAATGATTGCCTGAGCCCAGCAGGTCAAGGCTGTGGTTGCCATGAGTGTGCCACTACACTCTAGCCTGGGTGACAGATTGAGCCTCTGACTCAAAAAAAAAAAAAAAAAAAAAGCCTCTGGAGCCCAACGAAAGATCTGAGCCTATAAATATATGAGTTCCTCTCTTTGAGGTTGCAATTAAGTTGGAGTTTCTGAGCCTATTAGTGAGCAAACTTCTTTACCTAGCACAGGTCTGGAGTCCTTAGAAGCTGAAAAGTTACCAGACGGACCTTTCCAAGGGGCTTTTAAATTGGTTCTCTATAGATCTCAATCTTAATTCCTCAAAGCATTCTGCTATAAAATGCCATTCAAGTGAAAGCCTTGGTAAATAATCAGTATTTCCAGTCGCATCCTGTTATAAAAGAAAACCAATTCTTATTGGACTTATGCAAGTAACTATATTGCTATAAATCAATACTCACAAATAGTTTCCAACTTCTGGAGGAATCAGGTAGAGAGAAAGAAATATACTTCAAATTTTGCCTACAAGAGTATACTTTACTCAACTGTTAAAAGTTACAAACAGCTCAAAGTTTTTTTCTTGATTCTGAAAATAAAAGGAAACAGTAAGGTTTTAAAACATTATTTGTCTTCTATCAGTTCAGACCATGCAATTAACTCTTATTCTGCTCTATATTGGGTCAGCAATCCTCATCAGCATATATCTTCTCTAATAAGAGTCCTGGAAGTTTTTCCTTCTAGTCCAATGACACAATCTCCAAAGCTGTTAGAAACTGGCACTGAAGAGCACCTATCAGAATTCTTTAGCTGATTATAACCCACTTCTTAAAAGGGGTCAAAGTAAAACAATAATTGTGGGTGATAAAAGGATAGACCGAGAGTGGGAAATCATTTTTCATCTTGTTCTTAAACCCTGACGCAATGATGAGAAAACAGAAGTTATGTTTTTAGAGAAATGCACACTTTAAGTAAAATTAACTTTACAGACTTTGCCTTTTCAGACGCAGACTTCGAGGTATCACAGGTATCTCATAACGGCGATCAAGCTTGCCTAGAGTAAAGGGAATTTACAAGGCCTAAGACATCCTGCATCGGGCAAGGATTGCAAAAGTCATGAAACTTGTAATTACAAAAGTTATGACCGCTCAGAGGGGGAGCAGGTGGGGATTCGATCTTCCAGTAAACTGGGCCCTATCTACAGGGAAGCCAAGATTCCCCCAAAGCTACTCACTGGGAATGTCTAGGAGATAAGGGGAGGTGCACCCTCCACTAGCTCTAAGGAATGTTGTTCAGGAAGGTGCAGGAGAATTAGAATCCTTGTCACGCCCTTCTCTAGGGGCTGTGATAACATGGGCGGACATTAGTGGGTCTCTGTGTCACAGGATCTCCAAGACATCCACAGGTGGTTGACAAGGAAGTCACGGCAGTCACAGGCAACACGTCCAAGAAAAAGATTTAAATCAGGGCTTTGGGGGCTATGACGCCACACTCACCTAGAGTGTAGGCCCACTCCCTGTCTGTGGGAGGTGAACTTTTCTTAAATAAATCTTTTCTTTTCTCACCTCTGTGTGTTGCAATTCTTTGCATTTACTCAGATCTCTGGGTTGCCAGCGCGCCCCTCCGGCTTGCCAGCCCGGGTGGTGCTGCGCCTCCCTGTACCTTTCTCCATCCACCCTCATCCTGTCCGTACCCTAACAGGTGACAAAAGTCTTAGGGCAGCCATTGTCAAAGACACAATTGACAAGAAAATTTGAGTATTCTGTGGCATATAACAAGTTAACACAATAATTAGTATTACTGCTGATAATATATAGTTAGGCATATCAGAGCTAGATGAATGTCATTCAATTTTGGAACACATATAAATACAACCCAAAGAAAATTAAACACCCTTTCATATTTGACAATGTTTCCGGTATGATTTTAACCATACCAAATAAGCCAAATGTCTCTCTTGAGCTTCAGGGAAACCTAATATTAAAATAAATAAATAAGTAAATAAATAAATATCAGAAAGACTGAATTGAGTGTTTGAAATTTTGATATTGAAGTTTGTCAAATATCAAATGTTTTAAAAGCATGCTATCACAGGATCACAGATCATTGTATAGATAAATAGTAATTTATCTATACAAAATGATAATTCAAATATTTTTTTTTAAAAGAAAAAACCTTTACTCTTTGACAGAAGAGACTTATTTTCTCAAATAGTAAGAACTTAGAAAAGACAACATGGTGCCAATTGAATCTGTCTCTTTCCTTCATTTTTTTTATTTTTGCAGTTTATAAAAAGTAAACAAAAGTCTCTCATTATCTCTTGAAATTACACAAAAATCTTGTTCAAAAAAGAAAAATAAATTCTATCTTTATATGAGTGTATTTGAAACAGCAAAGTTAATTTTGATAAAGCCTTATAAATAAATCTAATTTTAATCATTTTGATCACAAGGTAAAATTTTTATAAGCATTTTTTAACCCTCTGCAATGTTTTTTTTTAATAAAAGGAAGATAAGTGCTCTAAGAAGACACTGTTACTCTTACATAGTGACCTGGATTCTGACCCAGCATCACTATGTTTTTGATATTAATGTTCAATTTATAGAAAAATTTAAATCTTTTAGCCAATTTTATCATACATAAAATTCAATTTTTCATAAAATTAATCTGTCATAAACCTTTAACAACTTGTTTAAATCTTTAGTTTTATCCTATAATTTTACCTTAGAACTATAACTTTCCCAACTTCTTATGTCTATTTAGTTTTAGCCATCATTTGTATTTCTTCAATTTTTAAACAACTTACAAACCTCAAAATTAGGCAAAATTACTTTCCCTTTACCCAAAACTACCTTCCTCTGCTTTCATGTAACTTTTAATCAAAACACATCTTCTTTTCTTTGTTAAAATTGTTTTTCTTGCATCTGATAGTTTTAGCTACACATATAAATTACAGTGTTAGCTCTTGCTGACTCTTATTTTTAGTGAAAAACCTAGGAGATAAGTATTAATAATTAACAGCATGACAAGTTTTCTAGTTACATGGAGCAAATCAGACATATCAAGCAATGCCAAGAGTACAGTATCAAGTTATACTGGAGGAAAACATTGCTTTTTTCGACCTTCAAGATAGAACATTTCAGCATCAGGCCACAACAATAGTTAGAACTGGAGGGAGGATAAAAAGTTACAGGACTTGACAGAAAATTGAAGGAAAGAGTTATCATCTCAGGCTTTCTCGATGGGCTAAAAAGCTGAAAGCAGCAAGACTCAGCAAGAGTTGGACTCCTGAGCTACAAGTCTGAAAAGTTTTAAAAAACAAACAGGTTATAGAGTTACAAATTAAAAACCCTTGTAATTTTATTAAGTAAATCGGCATCTTTAAAAAATCTTGTTTTAACGTGGGGGAACATAATTTAGAAAGACTATTATAAATAATTTCCTTTAAGTATACTTAATCACATACAACTTAGTCACACACAACTTAATCACATAAAAGATTCATTTCATAAACTACCTTTCATGAATTTTATCATAACTTACACAGATGATCTATGACATGTTTGGACTTTTTGTTGTGCCCTATACTTCTCTTTTCCCCCAATAGCCAGGCATTTTACTTCAGGATAAAAATTTACTATATAAATTTTCTTATATAAAATCTTTTCTTATATAAAATTGTCACCTAGTGGAGTGTGGTACAACACTCATGAGTTCTTTGGCTCACTGCTGAAAAGAATTTCAGAATGCCCAGTTAGTTTAAAAGCAGAATTTACTAGAGAAAGAAAGAGAGAAAAAGAAAGGAAGACATGCCAGAAAGAGACATAGGCAGGTTGGAGAAAGACAAAAGCACTCTTGCTTTTGACGAACGTCTTGTTACCTATTTAGTGATTAATATGTTAATGAGTGGGCTGCAGGTATCTACTACAGAGAAATTATCATCTGTCTGCCTCTGATGGTTGAGAGGGTGGCCTTTTCCCAACATGCATTTTGCCTTTGACAGGAGAGTGAATACACTGATTATATGTTAATTCATGAGCTAAAAGGTGGTTTTATTATCATTTTCTACACCTTGATGAGTTTTTCTTTGATAAGCTGTGGGGAAAGGGTCTACTGGCAAGTCTACCTTCCAGCTCACAGGGTGGTTGAGTCTGATGTGATATGGATAAGTGGCAGAATGCGTCATTCTAAAACTGCAATTTTTAGAAATTTATCTATGTCTAACCTACACTGAATACCTTGCTTCAAGATTATACTCTTTTCTTTATAATCTCCCTTACCAAAAATGCAGCTCTATATCCATAACTTCCTTCACATTTCTCTCTCCTACTTTTTGATTCCTTTCTACTCTCTTTCATAAATAGCTTTTAAATAACCTCTGGATTATCCAGATTTATTTTTTTAAAGCCAATTACATAGAGCTCTTTCGTACATTTTGGCAGTGAAACATTGTTTTAGGCAACCTCAAGTTTGCACTTTTAAAGGGACAAGTTTTAGGTGAAACAAGAGAGAATTTATATTTTTAAAAGCACGGAGTCAGCCACGCTCAGTGGCTCAACTTGTAATCCCGTGCCTTTGGGAGACTGAGGTGAGTGGATTGCCTGTCTGTGGGTTTGAGACCCGCCTGGGCAACTTGGCGAGACCCCATTTCTACAATAAACCAAAAAATTAGCTGGGCATGGTAGCGCGCACCTGTAGTTCCAGCTACTTGGAAGGCTGAGGCAGAAAGATTGCCGGAGCCCAGCAGGTTGAAGCGGCGGTGGCCGGGAGCGGCTACTGCACTCCAGTCTGGGCTACAGAGTGAGACTCCAACTCAAAAAAAAAAAGCACAGAGTTAAGGTGTCAGGCCTGAATACTATACTGTAATTTGCTTCAACTAAGAAAATGGCATAAGTAAGAGCTCAGCTAACATGCCCAGTAAAGCACTTTAAAAAAAGTTATGACATAAATTTAAAACACTAGGCAGACACATTTACAAATGGAGGTTTCTTTAAAGATAACCATTCATGGTAAGCAGCTGCCACTTTTAAAAGTGGTTTTATGTTTTATTTATTTATTTTTCCCTGCTCATAGCACCAAAACTGTGGGGCCATGGCCATTGGCCCCCCAAAGGTTTGATGAAAAGTCACTGGGAAGAGGTAGATTGATTAATGGGAGAAAAGGCATCTAACATTATTTAATGTGTATACATGGGAGGCTTCAGAATGAAGATCCAACAGGGACCTGAATGCCATTTCGTGTTTACAGAAAGAATAGGGACTTGGATTCTGGTAAAGCAGGCTATGGGAGGGGGAGGAGAGGAATTCCACTGAGGGGCAACAAATGATTGGGGGAATTGATGGATGGGGGAAACAGAATGACTTGCAAATACAATAGTTTTCTTTGGACGTTGAGTAGCCTGAGAGACTGGCATTATTTTTGTAAAATGTTTAGGCCAAGTCTGATTATATTCTCCCTCTCCTTTTCTGATAACAGGCAGAGGAAGCAGCTTGGGACAGATGGGGAGATCAAAGAGTCATTGTGGTAAACATGTTTGAGGGTAAACTTCCCTGCACCCCTCCTTTCCCCTGTTTGACGCTTCCCTAGAAGTTGCACATACTAAAAACTCTTAGGGTACAGAGGGTGAGGGTGGATGGACCTATGGGGTGGGGCTCAGCACCTCCGGAGCCGGCGTGCTTGAAGCGCACACTGGCAACCGGAGATCCAAGCAATGCAAAAATTTGCAACACACAAAGTGATAAAAGAAGAAAAGATGTATTTAAGAAAGGTTCACTTCCCACAGACAGGAAGCAGGCCTACATTCTAGATTAGAGTGTGGCACTGTAACCCCCGAGCCCTGGCTTAAATCCTCTCCCCTGGAGGTGTTGCAATCAGGTAGACATGACTGCCATGACTTCCTTTTTGACCACTTGTGGACGTCTTGGAGACCCTGAGGGGGGTCCTGGTCACCAGGCACCAAGTATACAATGGGCTGATATTGATCAGCTTGAGAAATCCAGGTTTCTAAAAACAAACAAATTGCAATAGGCCTGTACCGGTTATGGTTAAGGAGTCTGTGTTTCTGAAAAGGCAAAGTCGGCAAAGTTAATCTTTACCTAGAGCTTGTATTTTTCCCAGACATAGCCTCTACTTTCTCATCTTTGTGTTAGGGTTTAGGAACAAGATAAAAAATGGATTTCTCCAGAACATAGCTTCTACTTTCTCATCATTGTGTCAGGGTTTAAGAACAAGACTTTTAAAAATGGCTTCCCGCTCTTGGTTTGTCCTTTCAAAAACTGAGATGGTATCTACGAAAGAGAAAATTTTAGTTAAAAGCTGTAGCAAAGAATTCCACTCGGGTCAGATCCATTAAACAGCAATGTCTCATTTTTAAAGGTGGTATTGCAGGTGGGCTGTAACCAGAGACAACAACAACAAAAAACATTAACAGATAGCCCAGGGGGTTTTAATGTTTCTTGTTCTATTGCTGAAAAAATCCAGAGGATCCCAGGGTTGGCCAACCGTGATCCCCAAAGGCATAAAACGTAACACAAATTGTGGTACAAATCAATGAGTCATTTCTTCTAATACTAAAAGACCCACGGCATCAGGGGTTGACCAAAAGTGATCCCCAAAGGCCTAACACAAATTAGGGTCACAGAACAATGTAATTCTGGTGTCCCAAAGTTACCACAATAAGGGAGGGACCTCCTAAAACAAAAGAGATCATTCAAAGCACACAACGAAAATGTCCTGCCTTGCATAGAATAGAAACAATTGTCCAAATTGCCAAAGCAAAGATTGTTAAGTGCACATAAGCATACATTTGGCCACTAAAAACAAAAGAGGAGGATTAGTAAAACACAGAAGATCACAAAACCCATGAATAGTAGAGTTTCCGACTAAAGAATGTTATCTATTTAAAGCACAACAATCAGATTTAACAAGGAAAAACTCACCTACCCTTCCTTCGGGTTCACTAGTATCACATGGGCTTGACTTGGAGTCTGGACAAAGGTGTCCTTTAGTCCAATCTAAGGTGGCCAGGAAGATGATACAGGCTAGAGGGCCCCAAACTTGGGGTTCCACCAGAGTCAACAAGGAAGGTGATTCAGGCAAACTCCAAAATTGAGGTTTGACCTGAGAGGACAAGTGGATTCTTGCCTTCATACAGGAAGGAATTCAAGTGCACACCATAATTAGGAGATGAAAAGTAAGTTTATTACAGCAACAGGTCCATAGGCACAGAAGCCCATGTGCATCACTGGGGTTTTAGTTGGAAAATAAAAGCAAGTTTATTGACATGACCGAGAATGGGCTGCTCCATAAGCAGAGCAGCCTAGGCTGGTCTGCAGGACCAGCTAGAAATGATAAATCTTAAAAGTGATGATAAATTTTAAAAGTGAGAACTATGGTAATTACCCCAATTTGATCATTATACTATGTTTCCTTGAAACATCACAGTGTATCCCATAAATACATACAATACTGTGTGTCCATTATTAAAATATACAACTGTATATTATTCTCATCTATGATAATAAATAGGCATAAACAATGTGTTATCAAAATTTCCAATTAAATCTCAACATAGCTTTGTCTTAGTTTTTACATAAATTGAAATACACATAATATTGCTGTTCTTTGCGCTGAGGTAGCCATGATGGTTAATTTTATCTGTCAGTGTGGCCGGACCACGGTGCGCAGATTTTTGGCCCAACTTCATCAATGAGAAAGTTTTTGGATGAGGTTAGCATTTAATTGAGTGGACTTCGAATAAAACAGATTGCCCTCCATAATTTTGGCGGGCTTCATCCAATCAACAAGGCTTAAAGAAAACAAGGACTGACTTTCCCAGAGCAAGAAAGAATTTTGGCTCCAATTGGCCTTTGAATTTGAACTGCAGTATTGGCCCTTTTGGGGTCTCAAGCCCGCTCTGCTGTCCCATTCTGTAAATTTTGTTTTTTCTAGCCTCTGTAATCACATAACCCAGTTCCTTAAAAATAAATCTTTTTATATACATAAAACCTTGACTAATAGGAAAATGATCAGTTAATCTCTCAGACTGACAGAACTTTAGTTGAAAGGAACCTTAGCATTCCAGAAGCAATCATCAAAGGATACTAGTGAGTACCTCATCAGTGTCTGACACGCACAAAACATAGCATAAATCAAGGGATGTGAGTTGTAATGTGGGCAATGCTAATGTACATAAACTTTACCAGGAAAATATCAAAGGACATTATCCATACAAGTCTAATTTTATCACTGTCTGCTTTAAAATATTTAAGAAGTACTCCTTTGCCTACAAAAAATACCAAATTAAGGTGAAATTCCAGCTGCTTAAAATGTCCTGTAGCTTGTCCAACTCATCCCCTGGTCCTTCTCTCTCATGAGTTCCTCTCTGCAGAGCCCTGCGTCCTGCTGGTTGATTCTGCTGAGCCCTGGGAGTCCATGTTCTTCCCCAGGTCCTCCTCTTTGTCCCAAATCCCTCTTAGTTCCATTACAGCCTCATTAGGTTCTCATGCCCACTGCCCAGAAAAATGGAGAGACTGTCAGTTGCTGTTAGAGTAGAGAAATAATTTATATCACCAAGGAGAGAGCAAGGAGGATTTGAGATGTTTCTCAGATCTGCCTTCTCAATAATTTTATTTATGTTTTTGAGACAGGGTACCTCTCTGACACCCAAGCCGAAGTGCAGTGGCATAATCACAGTTCACCAATGCCTTGACCTTCTGGGCTCAGGTGATCCTTTTATCTCAGTCTTCTGAGTATCTGGGTCTACAGTCATGCACCACCACACCTAATTTTTTATTTTTTATGTTTTGTAGAGATGGGGTATCCCTATGTTGCCCAGGCTGGTATTGAACCCCTGGGCTCAAACGATTCTCCCCTTGGCCTCCCAAAGTGGTGGGATTGCAGGCCTGAGCCACCGTCCCTCTGAGAGTAGGGTTTTTAAAGGCACTTTGATAGGCAGGGAGGCTATGGAATTGGGACTGAGAAGTGGTTAGAGCATAGAATCACGGAAGTGTTGAGATTGTGTTCCTGCACCAAGTCAGTTTCTGGGTGAGGTTCATAGGTCACAGGTTCAATTGGCGTCAATGGTCTATTAAAATATGGAATCTGAAAAACATCTCAAACACCAGCCTCAGGGGAGGAGTTACAAATCTTGTGAACAGGGGAGGAGTTACAAATCTTGTGAACAAATGAAAAAAAATGCGTGAGGGGGCATCTCTAGTGATCAAAGCACTCATGCCCTTAGCCAATTAAACTTCAGGACGTGATCTACTGGAGGTCAACCCTGGGCACAAGGGTTTTAAAAAAAGCAGAAGACACAAAGCAGTGCTTTGGAGCCTAAGTTGGCCTCGGAGAGCAGCCATTCTCCCACCCCACGGGGCACTCCTCACCACTCACTGTGGACCAGGGTCTGGCACCCAGAGCCCCTCATCGGAGCCCGGAAAGGCAGCCGCCCCCTTGCTGTCTGTCACTGATCACAGGTTCCTGAGGAGCCTGGTGCTAAACCCTTCCTAGATGACCAGCTTCTGGTCCAGTGTTTCTCACATAGCGGGGCAGTTCCCTCGCTGAGCTCTGCTGAACATCAGCTTTCAACATAAGGGTTTGTAAATGCTAATAAATAAATACATAAATAAATGAACTTCAGAATGCCATCAAGGAGATCTGATAACTCATTTTTAAAGGTATCTCTAGTTAGTTGTTTAATGGAAAATATGATTACAAACCTCATGAGCAACCTCCCCCCTTCCCAGGGGTCAGGATGTAAAGATAGCTTCTTGTTCTCTACGGAAGTGTCTATGCAAACCAACAGTCTTGTTCATTTCTAACCATAGCTGCACCTTTGCAGGGCGCAGGTCTTTTCTCTAGTTTTTACCCTGTGACTCTGTATTAATTGCATGTAGGCAGTTTCAGTTCTTTATAGCGTCACTTGTCAACCTTTTCAGCATCAGGGATCAGTTTCAATTTTTTTTTTTTTGAGTTGGAGTCTCACTCTGTCGCCCAGACTGGAGTGCAGT
>NW_007249322.1:37931-39769 GCF_000164805.1 Carlito syrichta | reverse complement strand
TCCACTCACCTCGGCCTCCCAAAGCGCAGGATTACAGGCTGAGCCACCGAGCCCGGCCCAGGGATCAGATTCGTGGAAGACAACTTTCCACTGATGGGGTGGTGGGATGGTTTCAAGATGTTTCAAGCACATTAAGTTTATTGTGTACTTTATTTCTATCATTGTTACACAGTAATAGATAATAAAATATGTAGCTTTACCACCACGGCTCCTCCTCAGATCATCACGCATTGGATTCTCATAAAGAATGTGCAACCTAGATATCTCACACGTGCAGTTCACAGTAGGGTTCATGCTCCTATGATAATCTAATGCTGCCGCTGATCTGACAGAAGTCGGAGCTCAGGCGTTGGCTAATGTGAGCGATGAGGAGCAGCTATAAATACAGATGAAACTTCACTCGCTTCCTGCTGTGTGACCCGATTCCTAACAGGCCACAGACCGGTATGAGTTAGGGACCCCTGCTTTACAGCCAAGTTCAACCCATACCTCTGCATTGTGAGGCTGTTGCTGTCATGTTGAAGCAACAATGACTCTGTTCTACTCTGAAACGTGCCGAATGTTACAGGAAGTATTGAGATGGCATCTCTTCGTTTAGATTGAGAACAGCTTGAGGGACAAGACAACAATCTCATTTACCTTCCTACCCTTGCTTCCCAGTGTCAAAGCAGGTTCAAGACATGTCGTTTAATGAATGAAAAGAGACGAGACACAAGTATTTGATCCTTAGGGGCTGTTGTCATCGTGACAGTTGTTGCTGTTGTTTTTTCCTGTGTTCCCAATTTGTACAAAATGCCTCAATCTCTCACTGAAGAAGGAGAACACTGAAAATTGACGAAGGTGTCCCTGAAGACACTGGAAACTGGATTATACCACATCACGTATGATAGTCTTTCTTCTCAGTAGGGCCCACCAAAAATAAAACCAAACAACACCACGACCACCACCAAAGGAGAATCTTCATTGAGTCAAAGACATTAATATGACATGGTCAACAGCTCTGTAGAGTGAAAGACATTGAAGAGGGCTGTGCTGTCTTCAAGGTGATGTGGTGACTTCCTCAGCTTTAGGAATCATGGACTTTTTGTTAAGAAGGTGAAATCAGGTAATGACAATTGATTTTAATCCAAGCAACAATACATCAGGTGAACTCTACAGAAAGCCCAGAAAATAAAAAAAAAATGTGGCCTCGTGGACAAGACTTGTCACATTTGACTGATACCCAGATCAAAAAGGACCAGGGAATAACAGGCATTGGAAATGTGATGACAGATCAAAGCCAGCAGAGCAGTCCATGAGGCCATGGGAATATCAGGTATTATTGAGAAAAAAATCAAAATGACGGGTTGGGAACTTGGAGATAGCAAATAATAGCTAAGAATGGAATTCTCTTGATGGTTTAATGGTTCATTTCGACTGCCATATGCAAGTCAAGGGGCAGACCATAAGTGTCCAGGGAAGCATTGGCTCTCAAAGTTGGAGGAGGCAACCAGTGTGTTGCTTGTGCATCAGAGATAGTACGCACGTCATTGGGATTATGAGCTCTTGGGAGTGCTCGCATGGGGACAAACACCAGGCTGTGCAGCAGGACAAATTACCTACGTGTAGCCGGGCTCGGTGGCTCAGCCTGTAATCCCGCGCTTTGGGAGGCCGAGGTGAGTGGATTGCTGAGCCCGCAGGTTCGAGACCCGCCTGGGCAACTTGGTGAGACCTCATCTCTACAATAAATCAAAAAATGAGCTGGACTTGGTAGCGCGTGCCTGTAGTTCCAGCTACTTGAAAGGCTGAGGCGGAAGGATCGCCGGAGCCCAGCAGATCGAGGCTGCGGGGGCCGGGGG